>NC_056729.1:596455622-596515622 GCF_019279795.1 Protopterus annectens
ATTTATACATAATGTCCTCTTCCCAAGCTACCATGACAAAATTGACATAGCCATTGGCACACGAGGTGCCCATGACCCCACCAGAAGTCTGAAGGTAATAATGGTCATCGAATCTGAAAACACTGAAATCAAGAACCATCTCCAATCATAAACATAGAAAATCTATGTGTGTTTCATCATATATACCACTCATACCTCTCAACCTGAAAACATCAAAAATCTGGACAAGGCCCATGAAAAATAGGTACAAATCTGTATGCTGATTAACATCAAATTTGCATACATAATTATGTAACCCTGCCCACTCCAATGGAATTGTGGGATACCAACTTTCAAATGCAAACTGAAGAACAGACAATCAAAATATGGCACCAGAGTCCCCCTGCAGCCATTCCAATGTCCCATTACCTGTCTATTGCTCAACATTTACCACACACTAATGTGTGCATGCATACTGCTTTACTTCTACAATGATTATTTGGATTTTATTTTTACATTTTATAGCACAATGCACAAACACTAACAGACATCTGCTAAACAAAGCTGCTAAACAAAGCAATACTGTCTCATAATGAAAACAGACTTGGCATTAAAACGTGTCTACCCTTGAAACTCACATTCATTGAAGCAGCATTGAACCCCACCACACCACATCCAAAGAAAATGCATCTGGCCAGTAGTGGAGAAAGATTACCTTTGGGTCATTTTCAAATAATTCGCCCCTTGCACACAAAACAAGAAGCATACATGTGTTCTTTGATACACCTTCCTGACTTTATTAAATTATATTCCTTGTATAATACAGCACACTTGTTAGACAGAGTGCATTTTAAATTTATTGTTTAAACATTTTTCCAGTAGGCCATGAAACAAAATGCATGAACCAATAATAAAAAAACTGCCCAGTTCAGAACATGTCCATCATAAAGGTTTATTTCCACAGTCCACACCCACACAATATGTATATATATATATATATATATATATATATATATATATATATATATATATATATATATAGAATGACAGTAGTGTAAGCATAAGCATCTTGCACAACTTCTCACACTTATTTTCAATTTCAGTTTTTTTTTTGGGGGGGGGTACAAACATTTTGGAAAATTGCTAGAATAAAATGTGTTACCATGATGCATTTCACTACCAGTTCTTGAACCCAGGACCCCATGGACTACAATCAGAGCAACATACCACTATGCCAAATCAGCAGTTTCCTGAAAGATGGGAAGACTGAAACATAAATGGCTATCATTTAGTGAATTCAGTTCTCACTTCTCTCTCACCATAGCTCTCAACCTCTGAGCACAAAAACCTGGACAAGGCCAATAATGGGGGACTACAACCCCAAAATAGGGACACATTTCAAATACTGATCTTATAAACCTAGAAAATTGCTAGAATAAAAGGTTTTTTGTTACTATTTATTTTCTGAAGAATATGAAGTCTGAAATTTAAATGCCTGTCATTATTTAGTGATTTCAGTCCTTTAGTGATTTGCCACAGAAATCCTGAAAACCACAGATTTTATGATGAACAAATCAAAAATATGCGACATAAATTCACAAGTGGAAGTAGCTAGGGACTTTAAGCTCTTTTTATCTTGTACCCAAGGTATAAGTTTGAGCCTGCGTGTGTATGCTGATTATCTATATCTGGGACTCCTTCTACAATTACAGTCGAAAAGGCAATTGTGTGGGGATTTTCCCCTTGACTCCACTGAAAATTGTCTATATGAAGTAGACAATACAGACAGCAAAGTATGTATGAATAAATATTGTTTTCAAGAAACCTGAATTTTAATAAAACTGCCATATATGCAAAATGCTATATAGTTTAGTAAACTGAAAATGAATGCATTGAACAGAAGTGTTACAAAGCTATATTACTGGATTTTGTGAAAAATGTATTTCAGTTTAACATTATACATAGGTTCTCAACTAAAGCAGCTCTTCTGAAACTGCTCATTAAAAAACTGAATGCTAAAAAAAGAAAAAGAGAAAATGAGGTTGCTTTTCACAACAGCAGTAGTAAATGGAGAAGATGCAAATGAAACACTAACACACACACAAACGTGCGCACACAGACACACACACACACACACACACACACACACACACACACACACACACACACACACACAGCCAGAGTCCGTACATGTTACCCTGGACCTAGTTTCTTTGTTTCTCGCTCACAAGTGCCGCTAGTTTGTTCATTTCTCACTCGCAAGTGCAGAATAAAAATGAATCCAGCGAGTGCAGCATCAGATAATAAAAAGGAATCCAATCCAGTTCATCCGTTTCATCCTCGCAAATGCAGCCAAAAGGAAGGAGAATCCATTCGAATAAGAATAGTGGAAAAGACAATTTCTCAAATGTTTTGACAGAATTATAATTGGTGTTGTAATTACTAGTAAGAACAGTGTCTTGCCACTGTACTTAAATTTTGGGAGCTGTTCTTAATGTTTTGTCTTACAAAAACTTTCAACACTTCTAAACAAAAGTCCATAGTAAATAATGCAACTTTTCTATTAACAAAACACATCATAACCGTAAATCAACATTTTAACTATGCTGCTATCAGCTCATTATTTAAAGTTCCTACAAACTGTCCACATTTTGCTTGCTTGTCTCACATATTGGAATGTACTTTTCTTCATTTGTGAGATGGAGAGCTGAAAGTCATTGCAAGGAAATTACAATATCAGAGACACACATGTCCGATACATGTCATGCATCTGAACGCATTTATCTGGATCTAATTTTTTGAACAAACACAAGAAAGGTTTACAATGGCTGTATAGATTATAATCTCTCTCCACTCAATAAACACACACACACACACACACACACACACACACACACACACACACACACACACACACACACACACAATAAAAATGTTCCTACTTCAGCCAGAGTCCGTTCATGTCACTCTGGACCTAGTTAATTCATTTCTCGCTCACAAGTGCAGAATAAAAAGTGCAGCTTCAGATAATAAAAAAGAATCCTATCCAGTTCATTCACGTCTTCCTTCCGGCTTGTCGCTCGCAAGTGCAGCCAAAAGGAAGGAGAATCCATTTGAATAAAATTAAATTGATTCCCGTTCGCGAAAATGTGTACAATACAAAATGTGTACAATACAAAATGTGTACAATACATCCATTCAAACCAGTCGGAAGGAAATGTGTGCACTGTACTCAATTCTGACAGGCTGGTATCCCCAGTGGAGCTGACGTCATCGTGCATGTGATGACATCAGCTCAAAAATGGGAAAAAAATTAAAAAAATAAATAAACGCTAGGAAAAAGTCAGAAATGAAGGGGTGCCACTCGGGAATCATGGCACCCCATTAGTTGGACCCCAAAACTCAGTAAAAAACAAGTAATTTGGTACAGTTGGGAGGTATGATACCACTCTTCAAGAGTACTCGCTTGACCATCTGTATTCCCTCCATATTTGTGTGCATGTGAAAAGAGAGTTCACATCTAAGGTGACCAAATAACCTGGTATATGATCCATTTTTTCATCAACAAAGTTATAAAATTCTTGTAGAAAATGTTTACTATCTATTAACACTGAAGTGCACATGGCAAGAACTGTTTCAATTGTTTATCAAGGTAAATAGAGAGGGGCTCTGTTGCCCACCCTGCTCCAGCCACTATGGGTTGAAAAGGGGGGTTCATGGGATCCTTGTGTACCATAGGCAGTCCATTTAGGGCTGGTACCCTGGGATATTCAACTAAAAAATAACTAAGCAAGTCCTTGTCAAGTGCAATGCTCAAAAAACAATCCCTTAATGACTAATAATCTCATCTTACATCCCTACTACCTCAGTATATTCAATTTGTTTGCACACATTAATGTCAGACAGCATAGCTAACATACTTCTAAAATAATGGACTGTCCATTATCACAATTTAGCCACCCTTGTTGGCTGGCCTAATGACAATACTATCTTTGTGTTCTAGGTCATAAAGCACTTGTTCTTGTTTAGATAAATTTACAAAACCTTTCCATCTATTAGAATTATTTAACAATGCATAAATGTCATTCTCACATTGTTTAACAAATACATCCAAAACTGGATGTTGAGGAGGTGTAAAACTGCTTGGTTTTCTAAACATAAAACTACTGCCACTAACTTCAGAGTTACCATACGATAACTTTAAAGATACATTTCTAGTAAATGTCCTTAATTCAGTTATGTGCTTGCTATATTAGCAGGCTGTGCAGGAATAAAAGATAAACCTTTATTCAGCACTTCCTCTTCTGCAGGAGAAAGTGCTGTTGCTGAAGTGTTCAAAACTAAATTTAACTTTAAGTCACCTATTTCCAGATACTGGTTAGAATATGTGTGGTTCCTTCTTGGGTTTGTGCTCTCCATTTGTTCCTTTGCCTGTTGTCCATTCCCTTGATGGATCACTTCCTGTTCTGTCGAAAAGGGAGCGGAAAATTAGAAATTGACTGTACTGCTGGTTGGAAAGAAGTATTTGCAGTTGCTGGTTGCTGCTGTCGGAGTTTGGGTCTCACTACAGCTTCAGGTTCAATGTTTATTCCCTCCTGTGGCATATTGTATACTGAGCACTGCTCCACAGTGATGCTATCAGTTGCCAAAGTGGGCATGTCTACTGTTGAGGATGCCTGAATCATCATTGGCAAGGGGCGTGTTGCTAGTTGCCTTCCTTCACTATTACTGCTTATATTAACTTGCTCAGTATTTAAATTATTAGTGGACCTTCTTCCTTCTTGTCTAGGGTTGCCACCTTTTCAAATGCCCAAAGTGGGACACTGTGTGTAGAAACATGAAATTTTGCAGGACAAAACCTACTCATGGCCAGTGCAAAGGACAGAACTTCACTTTTTTGGCAAAATAAGAGCTTATTTTTGTAGCATTTGAGATGCTTATTCTACTTCAAATAATATATATGTGTTTCAGATAGAAAATAACTGTTTTATGCAACTATTAAAGAAAATGTAAGAAATATATTTTGTCTTAAAATCTCAGGACATTTGCCATTTTTTAAGTTTTTCTGCAGGACACAACTGCCCAAATTGGGACTGCCCCTCGCAAAGATGGACAGGTGAGAATCCTATTCTTGTGTTTTCGGCCATGTAAACACAAAATATTTAGCAAACATTTAAATCTCTGGAGAGCTTCTCCTTCTATGCAAGAAGCTTCCGTTCATAAATACATACATGGTCTATTATTTCACTTAATAACACATCAACAGAATCAACAGGGTACTTGTTATAAGCTTCTTCCTGTTGATGCTGAATGTTAGTCACTAATTCCTTTTCAAAAGGTAGGAAATAGTCAATGAGAATGTGCATGAATGCAAAACTTGTATCAATGTTAATTTTTTACCACTGAGCAAGCATTTGGGGGTATTGCTCTCTGTGTGTCTCTCTGCAATTATTTTGCTATAAGAGCGGGTGGTGTTATCACTTCTTTGTTATCTGATATTTATTAGCCTAGAGGGATTCCTCTGTACTTTAAGTGCTAGCCACAAAGTTTGAGAAATCATTTTATGCTCAACTCCTGGCAGACTTGCTTGGCTAAAAACATCTGGATTACAAGCTGAAGCTAAGTGAAACTTGCAGTAGTGAAGTTTAGTCTTCTGTTAAGTACAAATTTGCAGTTTTAAAAGTACTGTATTTTCATTTTTTCTGTTTCCGAATTATGTTTTTCTGAACAGTGCACAGTGTGTCTCTCTGCAGTTAGTTCCCCAGCCTCCCTCCCTGTTCCTGTGTTGGCATTAGTGTTGGTGGCTCTGGAATTGCCCGCCCCTCCTGTAAGTCTGTATTAGAACACGCCTCCTGGGTCCATCTCATGTGCTCACTTAACCGAGTACAGTTAGATCATATTCTGAGTCTAGTGTTCACTCTACTTAATACAGAGAGAAGATTTGAGAAGGCCAGCCAACTTAGGTTCTTCCTTCCTCTTTTCTTGCTCTTAAAAAAAAAATGTTTGCACTTTATTCATTTGCTTTTACTGTATTTGTGTTTCCTCCTACTTTATTTTGCTTTTCTTAAAAGTACTCAATTTTATTTATTCTGCTGCATTTATTACTGCTTGGTCATAGCCTGATTAAATTGTAACTGTTATTCTAAATCTTTTGGTTTACGCACTTGGGCTTCATACAGGCTGTATTACATTAAGAAGGTTTGTGGTCTACACCATTGTGGCAGGACAGGTAGCTTACATCCTTCTAAGCTGGAAATTGATGATTGAAGGCCCAATGTCCGCTATTCTAAAAGTGTATTAGTTCTGGCTTAAGCACTTGGGCTTCAGGCCAGTTATTCTACATTAAGAAGGTTTGTGGTCTGCACTCTTGTGGGAGGAGAGGCTGGAATCTGCCCTTCTGAGCTGGGAATTTCTGGTCACAGGCTTATTGTAACTGCCTATTTGAACTGTTTCTTTCTGAAATTGGTGTGCCTTGTTGCTGTAGCATAGACCAGATTCAGACCTGCTGAATCTAGCTTTGTTTGTATAACTTGAGCACTGATCCAGGCCATCTTTTTTTGGAGAAGGTTCCCCTGCACCCTAGTAAGCAGGGGTGTGCAGTTAGAACTTGTCTGATTGAATACTGATGGAACAGGGCTCAGTTTTGAGATTTTTTTCTGGTTAATTGGGTAACTTATTTAAGTCGCTTTGTTTGTTTTCTATTGTTTTATATATATGTATATATATATATATATATATATATATATATATATATATATATATAAATTGCATTTTACTCATCTGCTTTTACTGTATTTGTGTTTCTTCCTACTTCATTACTGGGGGCATTGACTACAATTCTGATCTGTGATATATAACAATAAATATTCGTTTCTGTGCTTTAAACAGTTTTTTTGAGTGCATCTGCTTTATTTTCTGGGGAAAAAAAAAAAAATATATATATATATATATATATATATATATATAAACTTGCTCCCTGCCTTTCTAAGCTAGTATAGTCCAGTTTTCAGGTTACTGCTGAATTTAGGGCTGTGTTACAAATCTCTGTGATTGCCCATACCTTTCTTGGATAGAAGGAAGTTTCTCTGGTCACCTGTGAGAGAGGGGAGCTTTGAGCAGCCTATCTGTCCCTGGAGAAGTGGTTTCAGCCAAGAAATTAGTAGTTTATTGGCCATTTTGGGCTAATTTCTATCTCTTTCATTTCCCTGCTATAAAACTCACAGGGCTGGGTAGCTAGGGTAAAACTATTCCCGGCTCCACAGAGTCTCCTCTTCAATTTTTCCCTTGGAACTAGACAAACTTTCAGCTTAAGCACTCAAGCCATTCATTTCTCAGCCCGGCACTTGCTCAAAACTTATAGCAAGCAATTATAAACCCTAGCACTATACCCTCCTGTACTGTACCGAAGGACAAGGCTCTCTATTTGACCTTACCAGCCATCCAGTAAAACAGTTCACTGTACCTATTCAGACATGTCCAAAGGGCAGTTTCAGGTGTACTCTCCAGTCCAACTGGTGAATCTGGGCATTTTGAGGCAATGTTACAACTGCCTCATGTACACAGACAACCCCCTCCTCCTACCACCAAACACTAATACATGCGAGAGATGCAGTTATACAGCCAAACTAGAGGCTAAGCTCTCTCAACCCAAGACTGGACCAGAAAGTCAAGAAGAGAAGGGAAATACTTGCATCACACCACCAGCCTTACATAGACCCATTAAACCGGCACCGGCAAAAAACACACATAAATACATGAAAACATACTTGGAGACTCTAAATAAAAATCTGCAAAACCAACAGTGACCTCCAAAGCAAACATCCAAGCAACCTCCAACCCCCAACAAAAACCATGAAACACATACTTCACAAAACCATTGTGCCATGCAATCACAGCCCTTAAGGCAAAATAACATACCCAGCATACTAGTAATAGGTGACTCTATAGTCAGGCACACTGACGTCCGACTCACTAGGCTAAATAAGGAGAAGGTTACTGTTAGCTGCCTGTTGGGTGCCAGGATCCGCCACATAACACAAGCACTCAGGTCACTCCAGATCAAGTACAAATATAACTCTGTCATTGTCCATGTTGGTGTGAATGACCTGAGCCGTACCTCCCTGGCCTACATGAAAAGAGACATGGAAGAGCTCTATGATCACGTAGCCCAGGCTGGTATGACCCTGACCCTAAGTAGTATCCTGCCCTCACCAAGAATGATACCACGGTATAAAGAAGAAATTCTCAATTTCAACAATTGTCTAAGTTTCTTGTGTCATTCAAAGGGGATCCAGAGTCTGTCCACCTGGGATGGCATGCTCGACAAGCCACGCTACTTCGCTAGAGTCGGCTTGCACCTGTTACCCTCAGGCTTTCGAATACTGGCCAAGGCTCTTGCCACCCCCATAGTGCCTTTTTTAGGCAAGACTCAAAAGACAAACCCACTGCTGTAAATAGCACAGCTAACAAAAAACTGAGAGTAATGCTACTCAATGCCAGAAGTCTAAACCTCAAAATGCATGCACTCAAGACACTCCTCAGTATGGAGAAAATCGATATATGTGGAGAAACAGAAACCTGGTTTAAGGCTCCAGAGAGCACCCCAGCACTACCAGGCTACAACTCATACCATACATTTTGGCCACAGGACCCAAACCAAAATACAAAAGGAGGGGGTGTTTCATATTCATCAAGGATACCCACACCTCCAGGTTAATGGCACAGCACGATGCTTCAGAGATCATCCACGTGCAACTAACAATGGGCAAAACTGCAATTCAAATTGCAGCTTGCTACAGATCACCCACAATGTCCCAGGACCCCCATTCCATGTTTCTGGAAACACTGGAAAACATAAATGTCCTATCAAACACCCTAATATTGGGTGATTTCAATTAACCAAACATTAACTGGGAGAACTACTCAAGTACTAACTCCCTTGCTCAACTTTTCCTAGAATTTATAAACTCAAACCCCCTGGTTCAACTGGTCAACACTCCCAGAAGAGGTGACAACATATTGGACCTGGTTATCACCAACTTGGGCGACCAGTGTTCCACACCAGAGGTCAACCCCTCGCTGGTTAGATCTGACCATAAACAAACCACCTTGGATATCCATATTTTGCCCCGCCCCTGCTAAGAAAACCACCCTGAAAAACTTTTCAAAAGCAAACTTCACATTACTTAAGACCAAGGTAGAAAGTTTCAAAGCCCCCATACTGAAGGATAACACTATACAAGCTGCAAAATCCTTTACTTATGCATTCTCTGGGCAGCTACAAGAATGCATGGATCGTGCCATCCCAAGCAAAACCAAGACTCACTCCTCCAAGAAAAGGAAACCAGTCTGGTGGACTCCTGCCACAAACAAGCTATACAATAGAAGGAGGAAACTAGTACAGAAAAGAGTAAAATCCCAAGAAGGGAAGACATCCCTGATCAGTATCAGCAAGAAACTACGATCCCTCATAAAATCATCCAAGACGAGCTTTGAAAGAAAAATTGCCAAGGACTCCAAAGATAACCACAAGGCATTCTTTAGCTATGTCAAGAATCTCAGTGGCAATGCTCAGATCTGCTCAGAGTTAGTGCAGAATGGCACAAAATACACTGAATTGACCGATATCGCCAACATCCTGGCAGACAGGTTCAGTGCAAACTTCAGCCCCCTCTCACCCCCAAAAGGGCCCATAACCATACCAGAAGAATGTAGAGTCCCTGAAATCACAGACACTCAGGTTAAAACAGCCCTCTCCAAAGCCAAAAACACAGCATCAATGGGACGGGACGGTGTCCCAGGCTGCGTCCTACATGAACTCAAAGATGAACTATCCCCTCACCTAAACACACTGTTCAAACTCAGCCTTTCCACAGGCTACATACCCATAGAGTGGCGCACACCAACAATTATTCTGATCCACAAAGGTGGAGCCACAACAGACCCCGGGAACTATCACCCTATAAGCCTGACTAGCTTGGTCTGCAAGGCTATGGAGCGCATCATCATGGAACTCATTAACAGAGACATTGGGAACCTCCAAACACTGGACCCTACCCAGTTTGTCTTTGTTAGGGGCAGATCATGCCTCCTAAACCTGGTGGACTTCTTTGAGACAGTTACCAAGGGTATAGACAAGGGAAAGGTGGTACACACAGCCTATCTAGACCTCGCTAAGGCCTTCGACACCTTTCCCCATTCTGGTATTATAGACAAGCTCACCAGCCTGAATATAAACCCCTACATCACAAGATGGGTTGCCAACTGGCTCATGGACAGAACCCACATGGTGAGAGCTGGGGGAGCTAGGTCCAACTCTAAATCAGTTACAAGTGGTGTTCCCCAGGGCTCAGTCCTAGGAACCCTCCTGTTCGGCATATACTTCTCAGAGGTACAGGCAGGTACAGGAGGACTATGGCTGACCAAGTTTGCAGACGGCTGCAAACTAGGGGCTATAATTGACTCTCCGGCTGACACAGACATCCTCCAAAAGGGTCTCACTGAGATGGATACCTGGTGTCAAAATCATGGCCTCAAGCTAAATGCCAAAAAGTGCATAGTCATCCCCTCTGGAAAAAAACAAAGTATCCACAAACTACCACATAGGTGGTAGTCCCCTAAATATGGAAGATGTAATAAGGGATCTGGGGACCCAAGTAGATAGTAATCTCACCTTTGATAATCACATTGCCAAAGTGGTTAGAAAATCCTTCTACATGGCCCACCTAATCACAAAAGGGTTCGCATCCAGATCATAAGAGGTCATTGTGCCCCTCTACTCATCACTCATCAGACCCATCATAGAGTACAATGCCCCATTTGGGATGTACCTTACAAGTCACCTGCAATAGCTGGAAAGACCACAGAAGTACCTCACCAAGAGGATCACTGACCTCAAACAGATGCCCTATGCAGCTCGACTGAAGAAACTCCAGTTGTGCTCAGTTGCATACCGCCTACTCAGAGGTGATCTCTGCCTGAAATACAAGGCCATGTCTAACCCAGAATTGATGGACATGCTCCACCTAAAGAAAACCTTATCCCTTCGAGCCACATGCTCTAGGGATCTAAACCTCACCACAACAATAAATAGGACATGCTGGAGGGATAAATTCCTTTCCTGGAGACTTCCCATGCTTTGGAACAAGATCCCAATCTACATTAGGCAGAGCTCCTCACTAACACTCTTCAAAAGAAACCTTGACGAGTGGATGGGAAACAGAAAGTTTACCTTGGTGATCACTTCATTGGTTCTGCTGGACAGAGGCACAGGGAACTAATCTAAGGGGGTGGCGAAAGCCGACACATTCTGGCTAGACCTATAAATGCCTTCGGGCAGATAGCCTATTTCCAACTTATGAACCTATGAACCTATATGTGGGCATCAACAAAACTCTTAGCCCACGAAGAATGATTTTATATTTACAACAGGCTTCTAAGTAAAACTGGTGACACTGTAAACGTTTTAACCTATACAGGTCATTTTCTACAGTTCTCAAATGCTCACGTAACAGTTTGGTTTCACTTACTTTTTCTTCATTGCCCATATTCCTTCCGATGGTTTCATCTATAAGTAATGGATTAACATCATCCCTCAGGAAAGGAGACAAATGTGTCAGCGTATCTCTCCGTTGTTCATGTGGAGCAAAGCCTAGTTCTATTTCAATATCACCATTAGCCATGTCCTTCTCAGGCAGCAAAACAGCAAAATAGGAAGGCGATGCCTGAAGAAAGTAAACCACTGGAGTGTAATAAGTAATAATAAACAAACAAATTCTTCTCCAAGTAGTCCACAGCAGATGTAAGACAAATTTTAATGACTGAATAAAATACAGATAAGCGCTTTTGCAGTAAGTTTCATCAGATCTAAAATCTAAGTATATGTCTTGATTTTGCATACCATATATGGTTTTATGTGATATAGAGTGCTTGTAGCTTTAAACATATACTTGTGTAGTTACTATGGCAGCTAATATCACTGGATGCACTTTGTTCTGATTTGTTGATTGTGACTGCTTTTGCACTTTTACGTTTGTAGTTTTGAAATGCATTTTAGATCTGATGAAGCTTACTGCAAAAGTGCTTATCTGTATTTTATTCTGTCATTAAAATTTGTGTCTTACATCTGCTGTGGACTACTTGGAGAATAATTTGTTTGTTTATTATCACTTGTTACACTCCAGTGGTTTACTTTCTTCAGGCATCTCCCTCCTGTTTTGAAATTTTAAATCGTGTACATTGATATATATGCAGGAATTGTTAGTTATTAATTGGGATATGCAGTCTTTGCAGGAAAGATAGACAGTCCTGCCAAGGAGCCAAATTATTTGTTTTTATTTTTCCATTTAATGGAAACATTACTCTTATAAAAACATGCCACAACACAGATACACTGTTAATGGTTTTGATGGTGAAGGGGGTACTTCTGGTCTTCAGGATTTTGAGAAATATCTGCTTAAGCCCCTTCTGCATTTTAGGATCCTTGAAATTGTAAGTGTTGAAATGCCAACCCTTCACGTGCTTGTTTTGAAAAAAATATATAGACTGTGACAGTGTAGAATGTTCAGATAAACAAAAGGTACAAGTCTGAAAAGACTGGATTAGTGATATGTATTCCAGAGAAACTTACTTTTGTTTTCATTTCTGTTTTGTATGTTATGCATATCATGGAAAGTAACTAAGAGATTGAGCAGGGGTTAAAAGGTAAGAAGAACATTCCTCCATGTCAAATACAGCAATATATATGGGCTTTAAAGGAAGATTCAAAACAGGGAAATACAAGTTTCTGGCCACCAGTAACAAGTAAGAAACACTTGCCACATAACCAGTCATTGTTAAAACAGTTTTAATTCCAGGTCTGCACTGTTCAGAGGAGGTAGAAACTTATTAACACCACAATCAATTGTGGAGTATCTAAGAAATATAGCTGAGAAATATGGGGCAACAATAGGGTGGGAGTTGGCATAATGGTAAAGGTATTAACTTTAACTGAAGAAAAGCACAACCCCACTCATGAGCCACAAAACCTTCTTTTAATGCTGCACTCAGTTATCGGCAATAATTAAAATGCCAATGCAGTGAAAGCCACAATACAAGTTAAGTGCTTTCACCCAGGTAAAGCCCAAGCTTCATCAGAACATACAATACTGGCTATCAACCATTTTTGTATATTTTTAAAAAAAAAATAATTTATGAGTAGAACAGAATGTGTAATTACAACTACTAACTTTATACATTTTTTAATTAGAACAGAAGGTTAATTGTAATACACACACTATAATTTTAATAGGCATTGACAAAGGAGGATGAGTTTGTTAATGAGTTAGAAATTTACCATTGACTTAACTTAATTAATATGCATGAGGTTAAACTATTGGTTGCAATTATTTTGAACTTGTACAAAAATGGTTGATAGCCAGTATTTTATGTTCTGATGAAGCTCGGGATTTACCTGGGTAAAAGCGCTTAACTTGTATTGTGGTTTTCACTGCATTGTCGTTTTTATTATTGCCAATAACTGAGTGCAACATTAAAAGAAGGTTTTGTGGCTCGTGAGTGGCGTTATGCCTTTCTACAGTTATGATGTGTGCTATTGCTGGTTTCTAAAGGTATTTATCTCACAGATAAGAGGTATAAAATTTGATTCTCTTCAAAGGAAACTTACTAGGCCTAAAATGGTCCACAAGGGCAGCTGGCCTAGTAGTTACCTATAGGTATTTCATCTCTTTTTCGTATGATTTTTGGCATTGTGTCTGCTTATCATTATGCTTCTAAGAAATTAGACATTGTGCTGTCTGTAGGGGACCATCATCCAGGCAGAAATTAGGGTGTTTTTGCTTTCACTGGCATCCCAGCTATGAAAGCATTTTTCTTTTATTACCTGACCTGAGCCCTGGTGGTGTCATTGTCACCTGCCTCACACAAGCATCACCTATGCTCCTTTTTCCACGCATGCATACTCCCCCACATGAGTCAACAAGAGTAACTATAAGAGGCTTGGATGGTCAGGCTCATATCTTCTGTTCACTAGATCCCTGCATCATGATGAACCACCACTCTCCAGTCAAGCTTCTGTTATTACAGAAATAGGATGAGCTGTGTGGGAACAACCATCCCTCCCTCCTCCAAGATGCCACTATGGGTATCCCATCTTCCATGTCTGTTCCATCAAGCAGCTGAGACAGTAGTCAAACTTTTGTCATCTTGGATGTAGTCCAGGCTTTATCTCTCTATACATCTGGTACAGGCAAGCTGTAGTTCTTCTTTTTTCAGGTGATAAAGAGGACTTCACCATAGGGAGTAACTATAAGATCAAAAACTTCTTATAGTCTTTAAGAAATATAACAGTCGCCCAGAGGAAGGCCATATGTGCACTTCTTCTTCTTCTTCTTCTTCTTCTTCTTCTTCTTCTTCTTCTTCTTCTTCTTCTTCTTTTTTCGAGTGAGCAATTATCTATTTAATATATATATATATATATATATATATATATATATATATATATATATATATATGGGTTACCGTCATTTGACTGATAGCTCATTTGACTGACAAACATTTTAGTCAGACCAAATGACCAAAACTTAATTTCACTGACACTTCATTTGACTGACAGTTCATTTGACTGACAATTAGTACTGGCAGCATCTAGAGCACTGTAAGGCAAGTAAAAGAAATATGTCCTTTTCCCCACTGTAGTGCGACCCTGACATTAGTATATATAGTTAGGGGTGTGGTGGGGCACAGCCACCCACATTGAGGGGTGTGGGGGGGTTGCAGCTCCCACTTACTTTGGTTTTACTAAACAAAATAAAACCAAAAGCAGAGAATATAGCATGAAACTAAGTGGGGGGCTATGCCCCCCCCATCCCTCCTAACTATATATACTAACGTCAGAGTCGCTTTATGACTTTGAAAGCCAGCAAAACTCTTAGCATTTTTTACTTGTTTTTTTTTTTTTTTTACTGTAACTGGTTGTACATGGAGCAGATAAAGAACCATGCATTGCAAAGAATCATGACCGGATCTCAGATCATAACCCTAAATTATGTGATCTTTGCATGGATGCCAAGATTCACCTCTTAAGTTTACTCTCAATGTGAAATTCTTGGCACATAAATGAGTTAAGATTGGTGAATTAATCATAATCCTCAATGATATCCTCCACACATAAGCCACTATCTCCATTGTATGGCAGTTAGCAGATCCAAATTTTAAAGCACAATGGCACGACTGACTAATGAAACCAAAAAAACGGTCCCAGCAACAGTAGAATCAACACCAACATTTATTAAAAAAACTTTAAGCGCTTTTCATTTGCTATGTGTACAAACTTCATCAGATGAAGTTTGCACACATAGCAAATAAAAAGCGCTTAAAGTTTTTTAATAAATTTTGGTGTTGATTCTACTGTTGCTGGGACCGTTTTTTTTTGGTTTCATTAGCAGATCGAAATGCAAGAATCAAATACTCAGCATTGTTTGCCACAAAATGAAAAATAACAATAACTATCCCCCACCATTGATTGCTTATGTTTCTTTGTGTTAAACACTGTGCAATGGAATATTTCAATATACTAGGCATGCTTATAAGGAAGTACAGCAATTATTGGATAAACATCAACAATCTATCTCAAATATATACCAAAATATCATAACACAGGTCCTGTAACACTTTTTATCCATTAAATAGCATGACAAACAAGATCTGTAGTATAAGCCATCAGTGCCTGTAGCCACCATATTGTGAACAAAATAATAAAGGGCATACACCACTGGATTTAAACATATGTCATGTAAATCAGGTTCCTCTTGACCTGTGCACTAACTGATGATGGCACACAAAATTTCATATCTTAGTTGTCAGACCACACATACACTTGAAGGGATAACTTGAGCATTGTTTGAATGTATAAGGCTTCCATTAATGGAATTGGCCTTTCTCTCCCCGATTGCAAATACTGACAGCAAATCAAACTGTAAACATCAATTGTTTTTGAGTAGGTGGTACTTTCCCATTATCAGGATAACAGTTTTAATGACCTTTAGGAACTGCTTTTCATGAACTTTAGGAAGAGTTTTTCAGCATGGAATACCAAATGCTGGTGGTTTGTGTGGTTGTCATACATTATGTCAGAAAGGGCCAAGCAGTGCGTTAAAGTCATGAAGGGATTTCACCTCTCTGTTTAATTTGTCTGATTCAAAGTCCCAAAGATAGCATTTCTGAAGTCGAGTCTTGTTTGTTAGTATGAGTTACAATCGAGTAGGTTTTCGTCTGACAAGAAAGGGGTATGAATAGGTTGGGCATCTGCTTTCTTGGGGGTGACAGCCACTTCAGGTATAATTTTTTAGGTCTTTTGGTAGCGTCCCCTAATAAGGTTTGCATTACTACCTGAAGTTGCAACCCTGTTTGTCATAGTCAAAGTCAAAGTAAACTTTATTGTCATACAGATCAACACAGAGGAAAAAGTGCGTGTCACTGCAAGAAATTTCGATACTCGGGCTCATACCATAAGAATTATAGTTTACAGAAGGAAGATTAATAATAATTTAAAAATACTGAAATAGAAATCAAAATAAGATACTAAAAATAAACACAATAAAGTATAAAGTGTAAAGTGAGTGTTTGTGCATTTATGGTGAACAACACTGACATGTTAATCAGTGAGACGTTTTATCATTTTGATACAGTATGTCATGCTTGCATTAGTATACACTGTAAAATGGTTACTTGTGCATAGTCCTTGCTGTTTCTTAACAATCCAGACTGAAGCAAAATACTGATCGGACTACACTGTTGTGGTCAGTAGATACATGCAGTGTAGCATAGCATAGCCAGAAAGCCAACTGTAGTAGTAAAATATTACAGATAATCCGTTCAGTACAGCAACGTTGGCAAAGTGAAATCAACACAGAACTTAAAAACCACAATAGCTGCAGAGCATTGCTGAAATATAAAAATAAACCATTTCAGCTGATCAATGAAGATGATCGTAGGACTAATACAGTATACATCACTTCACTGTAGCACATAGTGTAAACTGAATAAAAACACAATTGCTTGCATTTAAATATGTAATAACAAAGCTGTGAGTTCTGCAGAAGGAAGGGAAATGGTAAAAGAGAATGATTGCGACTGAGGGAAAAATGGGTTACAGAGAGCTACATTAATGTCTATTTGTCTCTCTTTCAAAAGAACCGTTTCAGGGCTGGCAGCTGTGTAATCTCTGCATGCCCCTGCCAGCATGTTAGAACTGTTGCCCTGATAATGGAAAAGTACAGAGTAGGCAATCCTGCCTGTTAGCATTATTTTCTGCAATCAGTGATTATACTTGCTAAACTTGAACACCTGCCTATCTGAGTTCATAGAGCTGTATATCAACCACTCATACCACAGAGTGAATTGTATTTAAAGTGTCATGATGCACACACTTCAAGGGAATATACCAGCAATGTCTTGCAATAATGTCTCCCCTCCCCTAAAATAATGTCTAGGGCTCTAAACCCTCTTCCCATGTTAGTGTTCAGAGAAGTGTGAGTGTGCTATATTACCATCTGTTAGGCAAGCCAGTCCTGTTTGTCACTATTATCTTGGACACAAACCTTGCCAGATTTGAACCCATACCTGTCTAAGTCCATACTCTTGATTGCTAATGCAGTAGAGGAAATTGTAAGTAAAATATTCATAAAGCACATACTTGAAGAGATAACTTCAGTGGTATATTTGAAGCCATATGACTCACCTAAAATAAGCTTGAGCAATCAAAATATTGTAGTCATGTAAATGTTACCCTTGTGTTGATTTATCCACATCACAATTGTTGATGAGGACAGTGCTGTGTACTTTCAGTTATCTATTACAGAACCCCAGTAGTTGAAAATTGTTGTATTTTAACCCCTGTCAATCTAATCCATATTCCAGACATCGATGTATAACTTATTCAGCCACAGGAGACTTTAAAGTACAAGTATATTGTTTTTGAATGCTCATGTGTCCCCTAAAATGTAGTTTACACAATGAAAATTCTTTAGCCATGTCAGTGTTCACACAAGTATGTGACAGCCATATCACAATCTGTTGGGTAAGTCACAGGATAAGTCTTATTACAAATGTGAGACATAACACAGTTGAAGGGATTACATCATGACTGTAATGCAGAACAGATGTTTGGCCTAAATAAACTTACATTGTTTGGAGACCCCTTTCAACATGTAAATGTTTCTCCTGAGTGGAAGTGTATACACGAGATCTGCTAGATAAGCCAGTCCTAGCTAGTACTGGAGTCAAACACACTCATATTAGTTAATCACTGCTCCATTTGAATCCCTACATATTGAATCTGACAATCTAGAGAACATTGCATCAATAGTCTATCTTACAGAAGGAGTATTTCTACAAGTGTGAGAAAGAATACAGTTGATTATCTGTGAACTGAGGATAGAGCTAGGAACTAAATCTTCTACTGAAGGGGTAAAATAAAGCATTTCAAGCCTATAATGTAAAGGCTCACCCAAACTCTCCCACAACTTGTTAAGAAGGGAAGGTTAGCTTGCTTTTGCTTTCTTGTATTTTGTATTACTTTATTGCCTTCTCCTGTTTTGTATATTGTGATTTGTTTTCTTTCCATGGTCTTTTAATTGTATTATGCTTCTAATTGTTTATTTAAACTAGAAAATAGACCACATCTGTGTCTCTTGTGAGTCACACAGAAATTAGAACAGGTCAATTAAGGTTAGTTATCTGAGAACTGAGGGTGGAGCTAAGAACTAAGTCTTCTCTTTAAGGGGCAAAATAAAAGATTAAAAAGCTCACCCAGACTCTGCTACAACTTGCTGTTAGGTGAAGGTTAGTTTGCTTTTGTTTTCTTGTATTTTGTATTACTTTATTGCCTTCTTCTATTTTGTATATTGTGGGTTGTTTTCTTTACACTGTCTTTTACTTGTATTCTGCTTTTAACTGCATATTTAAATTAGGAAAGGGGCCACATCTGTGTCTCTACACAGAAATTAATTTTTCCCATGCTGCAGCTGTTGTGTTTTTAAACTGAGCTGTCTTTCTAGTTGCCTGCTCTTTATGTTGATTTGACCATATTTATTTATTTATTTATTTATTTGGCATTTGTTGATGAGGATAGTTTGACCGGATGGAAAAGCATCCATTTTCAGCAGTGGCCTGGAGAGAAAAGCTGCAATTACAGAACATAATAAACAAACATGTAATATAGGCAAACTTATAATATATAGACATATTGCATATGTATTTATTTTATTTTACATTTGTTGACCGAGTATGTCCAACTGAGCTGAAGAGCCCTTTTTTAGTGGAGGCCCGGGGAGAAAATCTCCATGTATTAAACAATTATCAGATAAAAAAAAAGTTAATTAAAAAGATAATACATAATTCCTACAATGCATCAAGGAAAAAGTTTAGAAGTGAGTTCAATGAGAATAAGTGATATAAATAAATTATGAAATTAATGTATTACAACTTCTTAGCATAATACAAAGAAAGAGGTGCTTCTTGTTCAAAACAGGCAACTCAACAATTTAGTTATCCAAGAGGTATCTAGCATCTATACAGCATAATACATTTTTATACATAGGTTATGAGAACAGTACATTTTTCATAGGTTGTGAGAAAAGTACATTTTTCCATAAGTCAATAATTGATCTTTCTCAGATTATTATTGAAGCTAGAGATAGCATTGCTGGAAGACATAGGGGAGAGTATAGGATGTGGGGATGGCAGATACAATTCTATTATATTTAGCAGACTTTGTTAGTATTACATAAGATGTGGTGAGAATGACCTCTGTGGAGAAGGTCAGACAGGGGAGTGAATAGTAGAAAGGAAAGCAGAGGTGACATCAGCCAGGAGCGGATCTAGAGCACAGCCATGAATTATTAAGATATTTTAGAGAAGTTTTGAAGGCTCGTAGGCTGGGAATTGTTCTGGTAGAGAGTGGGAGTGAGTTCTAAACTTTTGCAGCAGAGTAAGAGTATAGGCTCTCTCCCGTTATTTTAGAGGGTTTTAGTCTTCAGACCTTGGGGCTCTGTTGGGAGTGTAGGGTTTGACTATGTTGCTGATGGCTGTGCAGACTAAGGGTTAATAGAGGATGTTGTGTAATGTTAAGAGCTGGACATAATGTAGATGGCTAGGGAGTTAAAGCCAATTGAGCATATGTAAGGGTGCACAATGATATGTGTAGGTTTTTGAGTTAGTGGCAAACTTGTCCACCTTGTTGTAACACTGCTCCATTTTGAATCTAATATATGTCTGTAAGTTAGAAAGAATAGTGGGACCATATAGTAGGGTGAGGATAAGAAAGTTTTATCAAAGTTGGCTGTAGTCAAAATGTTCATTAAGTGCTTGTTTCTATACATAATCCCTAGTTTCCGGTGAGTTTTCTTTATGTTTTGTTAGACATGGAGATCACGTTTCAGTTGACTGTTAATAGTGACCCCTACAGTTTAGTGTGTTGGAAAATTTCAATAATGGTATTGCCAGCTGAATGTATTTTAAATTGATCAATGCCAGTAGGGTGATTTTGTTTTGTAGGAAGAGTAGTAATTTTTTTTGGAGGGGGTTAATAAATAGTTGAGAGACAGAAAGCCAGGTTTGCATGGCTGTAAAAGTTTGTTGTGTGTTGGACAGCAGTTGTGGAAGTGTAGGAGAGGTGCAGATAATAGTGGAATCATCAGCATATTGTATTAGTGTTCCAGGAGACTAGGAAGTATCTAGGTTATTAGTAAATATATTAAAGAGCAGGAGCCCAAGGATGGAGCATTGTGGGACTCCAGTGGGGTTATGTAGAAAAGGAGAGATTTCATTTAACCATTTAACAGCTTGTTTTTGATCATATAGGTAGCCATAGAACCACTTAAGGGTGGGTTGGGTAATGCTTTTGAAAGGTAAAGAAATATGGCAGATGAAAGCTACCTGCATCTCTAGCCATATTTACAGAGTCAATAAAGGATAGGAGACCTGTAGACGTACTGTGGTCTGGTTGAAAACCATGCTGAGTATATGTAAGTAAGTTATTTTGCAATATGTATTGCATTAGTTGTTGGTGTATATATTTTTCTAGTATTTTGGAGATATGAGATAGAATAAATATGGGACAGAAACTGGTAAGCTCTGTGGAATTTCCCCCTTTGTGAATGTGAAAATTATGAGACATTTTCCAGATGCTAGGAACTTGTGATTTTGATATTGATCTGTTTGATTAGGATATTGATAGGACATGCAATGGCATTAGCAGCTAATTTAAGGTACTGAGGTGGGAGATTATCTGCAGGGGTTGAGCAGGGTTTAAGTTTTTGTAATAGTCTTTTATGACAGGTATAGGTAGGTAGTTGAGAAGAGAAGGTGCTTGAGCTGTCAGAGTGTGGATCTCAGTTGTTATGGTGGAGAAGGCAGACCTGAATGAATAGACACTATTGTGGGTAGTTGAGAAGGTTGAGAAGGAGTGGCTGGTATTGGGGATTTTAGAGATTAGGTCAGCTATAGATTGTATAAAGTGAATGTTGAAGTCTTTAGCTACTTAGGAAGGAGGGGTATCTGGAATGGGACAATGGTCCTTTTTTGTCCCAGAGTGAATTAAGTAAGGTTGAGACCGAAGACCAGACTTTTTTTGGGGATGGTTTTGTGCTGCTGTTGGAGGTGGGTGTAGTATACTTGCTTATCTTTGCTCACATGATTTTTATTTGATTGTTGATTTGTTTGAAAAGTATTAGATTTTCCTTGTTTTATGTTGCTTCCAGAGACCCCAGGTTGTATCCCTTTCTTTCATTAGATTTTTACATGCATTTGTTAGCCAAGGAGCAGGGTTCTTTTTAATTCTTTTAGTACATACTAGGGCCAGAGGAGCAAGTAAAGAAGAAAAGTGGAGTTGAGATAGTGGACTGCTTCCTGTAGAGGGAGCAGTTTTAGCAGTGTCCAATTTATTTTCATTATTAGCTCAATAAATTTGCCTTGAGAAAACTTAGGTTATGGTCAGATTTCAGAATGTGATTTTTTGGTTGGCATGTATTGGCTCTAATGACAAATGTGGGAAGATGGTCACTTAGTGAATTAGTAAGTGTACCTGTAGAGCTATAGTTGATAGGCTGCAATACTAGAATCCAGTCTAGAGTAGAGTCTTGGGTGAAGTCTGTATTGACCCAAGTAGGAGAGTTGATGAATTGAGAAAAAACATAACAATTAATATTATTGATTGGTAATTCTGAAGAGATAGATTTCCAGTCCATGCTAACATATCCTAAAATGATAGTTTCATGTTTGATTGTTTGCAGGGTCTAGGATAGCATGTCTTCAGGAACAGGTATATTTTGCCCTGGGGGAATATAGACAGAAGTTAGGAGGTGTCACTTTAGAGTCCTTTATGTTAGAATTTAGCCAGGTTTCAGTTAAAGTTAGAATGTATGGTTTGTTCTGGTCTATCCAGGCATGCAAGGATGCTATTTTGTTGCATAGGCTTTTGAGGTTAATGGTCATTAGCTTTAGGTGTTTAAGGCATGCTCTAGCATTTATGATAGTAAACATGGCTGGGTTAGGATGGATGTCGCCACATTGTAGCAGCATGGAAATTAGGAGTATAGTGTAGAATGTTTTTGAATGGGTGGGTGAAAGACGTATAATATAAGGTTTGTTATAACTAGTAGTAAGGAGTTTAGGATCTGAGTAGTAGGGGATGTACTGAGAAATAGCTGTGGGGATATATTGGAAAAGCTGCTGGCTTAAGATGGATAGGAGGTGGTGGAGGTATCTGATGAGAAATAATGTATAATATTGTAAGGTGATAGTGTGGTTGCATAGGTAAGGGTTATTAGCAGAGCGGTTAGACAGAATATTGTAAGCATTGCAGGTTGTGTTGAGATGTTTGAGAGGAGTTATTGGGGTTGCTGGGTGAGTGTATAGACTTAAATGGTAGGAGTAAGAACTGGTTAGTTGGATGTAATATTAAAAAGGGTATAGTACTTTAAGGGAAGTGGTTGAAGGCTGATAGGTTAACTAGGGGTATCCTGATTGGTCTTCTGAACTAGTGGGTGGATTTCTTTTAGTATAAGTGTAGGAGTAATGGGGGTAGGTGGGAACTGGCAGTAGGATAGGGGAATGGAGTGATGGTGGAATGGAGCAGGATACCATGAGGATGGAATGCAGACAAGAAAAACAATTTATAGAATCTTACAGGTATGTCTATACTTGCAAAGCCAGAAACACAGAAAGTAAACTAAAGTTGTCCTAGAGAGCACATTATGCAACTACTGAAAATTATAGTGTTTAACTACTGCCTCAATAAGTATACTTAATTCCCTTTCTACTTTCATCGGATGTTGTGAGTAAGTACAGAATTATTACTTTGTGAAATCACTCTCCTTCAACTATTTAAATTTATTGGCTATCCCAATGTATTCCATAGAACTAGAATACAAAGTGCTCATCCCCTTCCAATCTAACTATTTTAAAATTAGTGGGTCTCCACTTAAGATAGCTAAAGCTTAGTTACCTCCTCTTTCATATCTGCTTAGTGAAAATTGCAGATCTTAGAATATTAACCCATTTTTACATCTTACCTTTAAAATCTGCAACATCTACTCCAGTTATTGGAGATCGCATATTTTGCCTCTCAGTAATTAACCAAAATTGTATCCAAAGGCACAGGATCCGAAGCTAAAGTTGAAAACACAATTTTAATAAAGCACGATACACCAATAAATCCAAGCGCTTTCACCCAGCTCCTGCCAGGCTTTTTCAAGGAATGAGTACAAACCA
The DNA here is from genome assembly GCF_019279795.1 of Protopterus annectens. Classification (NCBI taxonomy): domain Eukaryota; kingdom Metazoa; phylum Chordata; order Ceratodontiformes; family Protopteridae; genus Protopterus; species Protopterus annectens. Next base: position 596,479,371 of record NC_056729.1, read on the forward strand.
AAATGTCCTTTCATATTAATATAGTCAGTTAATTAATCACATGACTAGTAAATTGCATTCAATTAAATAAAATAAAATAAATTCAAATATATAAATGTTTACGCATTTGTGTCTTTGGATACAATTTTGGTTTGCTGTGTAAGCTGTTGTGTGGTTGTTTGAATCCTCTCAGTAATTATCTTGGGATTAGTGCTCCTGTTTTCCACCTGGTGAGATAAAGAGTATACGGACATTATTTCTGGAGACTGCTGATCACTGGAAAGCATAATAACTGCTTCGTAGGTGCCAGCTTGGAATTTGTGCTTTTATTTAGCTCCTGGTGAGTGAAGGAGCAGAGTGTACTGATTCCTGTTTCTGGTTGGGCAGTGAGCATCTGTGCTTGATGTTCTTGACTGGTTTAGTAGCTATTCAAGGTATCTACAAAAGGCTAAAACAAGCCTACAGATACTTGCAAATATGTATTCCTGTGGAAAAGTTTCCATTGCATTGATTTTTTTCTAATATTTTCAATGTCTGTTGATGCAGACTCTAGCCAAGCTTAATTTTGAGACTGACAGGAAAGTCATATTAAGGTCCTCTACATTTATTCATGCATACTAACAGTACTCCTTGCCAAATGTCATGCAAAGGAAAAAAAGACACTTTGATGATATGCCCTTTCCATTGAGATTACTGATGCATTTATGTCATAAGACATTAAGGAAGGGGCCATAAAGAGTTTACAGGAATTGATTCTTTACTAGCATATATCAGTACAATGGACACAATGGGTAATGAAAGCTCTGTTCCATTGAAGCCATAATCACACTTATTTTTCAAGATGTACTCTTTATATTTCCCTAAACCATGATGTTGCTAATTGTACTGCATCATACTTTTGCACAAGTACTATTTGTAACCTCACGCAAATACAAGATTGTTTTTACTATAATCAGTGCTATGAATACTGCAGGAGACACAGATAACATTTATTTTGTTTAGCATCCATTATACACACTTGCATTACAGCATCCATGTTTAAAATTGCAAATGTAGTTCAGGTTCCAGTACAGGAAAAAAAACATGTAGCATGACCTGCATAGGTTATCTACCAATAATGTATATTCAAATCTTGCATTTCATTAATGAATTGAGCTATAACATGTGCATTGTCTGTATTCAATACTGCCCACAATGCTAACTAATATGCTAGTCTCTTTTGCATGACTGACAGCTAAGACTTTGCATGTGTGAAATTAAATTTTGTGTTTTTACCATAGGAAGAAAACTGTCATTCAGTGAGAGCCATCACTGTCAGGCTCTGACATGGAATGTCAATCATCTCAAGAAGTATGAAACTAAAAAAAAAATGTAGATCAGTGTGATGATTTCTTAACTTTGTGGCCTTATATAATTAAAATGTTGGCAGTGAGGATCACTGCTTTCTTAGAGACGTCATCTTCTCTAGATTTGAACCATGTACCTAAGGTATAACCATGAAACACTGGCAGGATTATCAGTATTTGCTACATGAACATTTACTATGTACTACATAGAAATCAACCACATGCATTCAGATTTGTACTCCTAGCATTTACATTTAGTCAGAAATATACTCGTTATCACAGAGTTCTCATTTGTCCTGTCACAGTAAAATTCTTTCTGAATGTGATCCTTGCAGATGTGATGACAGTGAAGCACGGGAGATTACAAGCAAACTTCTACAAGACAAAATTGTCTGATTTCCTGCTTTGTGCATTAGTTCCTTGTTATTCCTTTTGAGCCATGAATGTATTGCAATTTGCAATGGATTTGAATGTGTTTTTCTGTATTCCTACATTGTACATATTTTCTATGAGTTACAGAAGTGTTGTCATCACTGGTACATAATCTTCATACAAAGTGTTGATTAAAGTTTTTTTCAAAATTCTCTCCTAAGTCAGTAAATGTGTATGAAACCTTCATGGTAAGGCGTTTCTCTCTGACACACTCTGTAGGTGTATTTCTCATTAGCACAAGTTCTATACAAGTGATCAAATGGACTGCTAATGAGTCACACTTGCAAGGCATTACCTAGCCAAAGGTCTTAGCACTCACTCTTTTACTGCTCAGGTATATGCATTGCATTGCATAGGTACTAAAACCACATTTACCTGCCCAACATATAGAATGAATCTAGCAATTCAGGATTGATAATGAGCTGACAACTAATTAACATATTCAGTGTGCCCAGATGGATTAATCTACACCATATAAGCAAAACTAGGGGCTTTGGCACATCCATCATGCTAGAGAATGCTAGCTTCCCAAGTGCTTTCAGACAAAACTCTTATCCCCTACTGCATGTCTAATACTTTTTGGAGAACTGTCTGAAAATCTTTCAAGTATGTGATATTCTTTAAAAGTAATGTTTAAAGACTTACATTTCGAATGCTTTTAGTTGTAGTGAATGCTGTCAGACTTTGCAAACTTGTGTATTTGTAATGAATGTATGACCAGTTGCTATTGCTGTTGTCCTTTAATTCTTTTTGTAGTTTTGTGGCAACTCCTCCAGGATGTTCAGACAGGTATGACTTGTGTAGCTTTTATGGGTTATTGTTACATTAAGAACTATTTTTTCCTTATGCTGTTCTATCTGCCTAGTAGTTGTACATCTGTATAAGTGGCTATTCCTCTACATCCCTGACATTAGTGTTTGTTACATTCCGTAGTCACATGTTATTCCCATTTTGGCGGAAGGGAGGCATATGGAGATTGTACATGTCTTGCACTGATATACTTCAGCTATGTTTTTTACATTCTAAATGGTGCTGCCTGCATAATGTATTGTCTCTCCCCAATATTAGATGAGCCTGTAAAGAACCACCACCTAATGTGTTGTGTATGATATATTCTTTCTTTTTTACATCATAAGACAAATATGGCACCAAAATCAAAAAAGATGTCAATCCCACAGACATATCCATTTACAGATGTTGAGAATGAGGTGATAGTCCCAGGCCCTCTGTCTTAATGGGACATGGCTCCTAGTTTATTATTTAGTTGACAAGCCTTTCCATGACTGTGTCAGGCAACAGGTGGACAATGATGTGAATGTTGTGGGTAGCTAGGACTGTGACTACAAGACTATAAGACATAGAGCCAGTGATATGATCAAGAAGGCAAATTATACAGCTAATGCTGTGGCATGGAAATGAAGAACTACAGGGGGCAGACATTCTACCAAACCACCACTGACTGAAATGGAGTAGTTCCTGTTAACTGTAAAGAATCAGGGGAGCTCAGAAGAGTTCCAAAGTGCTGCAATGGATGTGGGAGCAAAGGTGGAGCACAACTACAGAAAGTCAGTTAGTGATACTCTAGGTATGCCATTAAAATATATATAATTAGAAAAGTAAGGTTTGTCTTAAGTTGTTTTACATGATTAAAATACCTCTGCCAGCTGCAGTTTCTTGTCTAGGAGCATCTGGCATTGAGGTACAATGAACTCTTTCTTGCACATGGTATGAGCATCCTTTTTTGTCTTTATATATATATATATATATATATATATATATATATATATATATATATACCATATACATACTACAATAAAGGTCATTTGCATATGTTGCTGCTTTTGCTTTCTTTATTCAGGTGTATATTGTATATCATAAACATTTCTTGTATTTTTCTGTTTTTTTAATGTATTCCTAGGTTAGGCAGGCACCAGCACTGTAGAGCTCCAACCACCTCATATTGGATGATCTGTAGCCTCTAGAGAAGAAAGTGATAATGAAAAGGCACAGTCTGTGGTTGCAGGGGGTATGTCTGACATGGAGGGTGTGGCTCTCACATCCCATCACCATAGTCTGGACACAGTCATTATACTTACACATACCGATGATGCAGAACCTTCTGAGAGTGGACAGGTTAATGGGCACACAGTTGATTAGGATAATATGATTGGAAGGTTGAAGTATCACACAGAGGGGTCAGACTCATTCAGAGACTCTCAAAATGTCTCTATAATTTGGATTGTATTAGCAGCAGCAGTGAGTGAGCATAGCAGACTGAGCAGAGCGGACTGTGGACTTGAGCTGTACTGTGTGTGCACTGTGCACAATTCTATTTAAGTTAAATTAATTACCTTCTGCAGAAGGAAGAGTCAGTCCCCCCATGTCCTCACAACATGATGAAATCCATATCCATTCCTTTCACGACCTCCTGCAGGTAAGCATAAAGAGAAAAAAACACGCATTATGCGTATCGCTGTCCTCATTTCAATTAATGGTCATATATTTTTTTTTGTAATGGGACCTGACTTACAGCTTTTTTCTGAGATGTCACAAACAGTGGCATAGCTGGAAGGAGGGGTGGAGAGGGCCAGTTCACTCTGGGCAACACTTTTTGAGCTGTTGAGGGCTCCTTAAGAAGGGTCCGTCTCTGTATGTCTTGTTCTTCTGGTCAGGTCCTGTTCTTCCTGCCTGTGCAATTTTTTTCAAATAAAATAGAGCAAAAGCAAGTTTACAATTCATGGATTACAGCTATCAATGACTGTTCAATGGTTAAGTAAGGGGAGTTTGCTTATTATTGCTCCCACAATTCACAGAGTGTGTGAATGAATGTCCGATCTTTCTTAATTGCAAGTGTACGAATCACAGATTGCTGCCATTATTAGTGTAAGGGGAGTGTGTGTGTCAAACTGCTGCCGTTATTATTTCAAAATTGATTTTGTTAGATTGCTGCCCTTATTATTATTGCTGTGTGTGTATAAAAAATGCCCCAGTTAGGTATACATGGTGGTTAGTGTTACTCAGGCTCAAACCCTATTCCTTAGGCACAAAAGCACAAAAGCCTGAGTTCTCTACTCAGACCACCACTTCTGATTCAAGGCGTTGAGTCCATAGCTCTCAACTCTCAAGATTTTCACAGAATGTCTGGAATGTATGTCTGGAATGTTTGCCTCATACTTTTGGACTTTTCCTCATAAAATTTGTAGTTTTCTGGAAAATCAGTGAGAACTGAATTCACTAAATAACGATAGCCATTTAAATTTCATGCTTTACTATCTTACAGGAAATGCATGGCAACACAAAACATTTTATTCTATCAACTTTCTAAGATTATACAAGCAATGTTTAACATGTGTCCCTGGTTTTGGGCTTTTTATTTTATTTATTTTATTTTATTTTACATTTGTTGACCGGGCTAGTCCAGCTGGATCAATGTCCATTTTCAGTGGAGGCCCGGGGAGAAAAGCTCCACAGATAAAAGCAATGTTAAACATTTACAATAAACGCTTGTGACACAGACAGTGAGCAACAATGCATATATATTAGTCTAGATCAAGTAATAAAGAACAAATAGTGCCATCTACGTATTGAGAAAGGCATTAACTACTTACAGTACAAATATGTAAGGATGGGGTATTACATAGTTTCAAATGTATATACATACTTGTAAAAGACATTGTATGTACAATTGTTTTTTTTGAAATATGAGAACAGTAGTAGCAGTAGAGTCATTAAGTCGTTTGTGATCTCAGAGAAAGATTGCAGTTTTGAAATAAGGAAATTAGATAGTAGAAAGAGGAAAGTAGGTTAGTCAGGATTGGAACAATAGCAGAGCCAGAAGTTGCTCAGGTGTAAAAGAAGTTGTTTTTTAAAAAGATGAAAGGAGGCTAGAGAGGAAATGTGTGAGGGGAGGTTATTCCATATTTTGCCTACTGAGTTGGAGAAAAGGCAGTTACCTGCAGCATTTGTAATTCTAGTGGTGTTGACTTGTAGCTTTTCGGCGGAGCGCAGTTGTTTCAGGTTATTATAGGAGTCAAGAGGTTGCTAAGCGCAGGTGTTTTGGATGGTTGATATAGAATGCTATGTGCTATTAAGAGTTGTTGATAGATAAGCTTGTTAGGAAGTTCCAACCAGTGTAAGTGTTTTAAGTTTAGACAGTGGTGAGTTCTATACTGGGATGCTGTGGCAAAACTAGCTATATTGTGGCATGATGTAGTCAGTTTCCTTAGGTTGCTTTTAGAGAGATTAGTGTAAATAGAGGAAGCATACAGTAGGGTAGAGATAAGATGTGATTGTGCTAGGGTGGTCCGTGCTTCGGGTGTAAGGAAGGGTTTAATTCTGTACAGTGAACCAATCTTTTTATTAACTGCTTTTATAGTGTTATTGATGTGATAATCATAGTTAAGATTATTATCAATAGTAACACCAAGCAGTTTGGTAGTAGGGTCGGGGGAAATGTGGGAATTATCACTAGCAGTAATAGTGAAGTTTAGTTGAGAAGATTTGTGTGTAGGTGAGAATAGTAATAGTTTAGTTTTCTTGGGGTTGAGGAGAAGACATCTTTTTGAGAACCACTGTTCAACGGTTGAAAAGGTAGATTGTGTAAGTGACTGGAGTTCAGATTGAGAGGAAGCTGTGCAAATAATGGTAGAATCATCTGCATATTGTATACAGGTAGTGTTTTGGATAGATGATTGGAGATCATTAATAAAGATAGAGAATAAGAGTGGGCCTAGTATAGATCCTTGAGGTACTCCTAAAGAGATAGGTAGTAGAGCAGATAGAGAATTCTTCCAGAGTACTGCTTGTTGTCGGTTTTCAAGATAGGATGAGAACCAGGTTAAGGAAGAGAAATCCAAGGCAAGGGATTTTAATATGTGTAGAAGAAGTGTATGGTTTACCATATCGAAGGCTTTTGACAGGTCTAGGAAAAGAGAAGAGGTTAGTTTGTTGTTGTTACGGTTACAGTTGATGGTGTTGGTGAAAGAAAGTAATGCTGTGGTAGTACTATGTGAAGGTCTAAATCCATGCTGAGTGTTAGCTAGTAGGTTGTTATGGAGAAGATGGTTAAGTAGTTGTTTATGTATACATGTTTCCATGATTTTAGCTAGTGGAGATAATAGTGCTATAGGGTGAAAGTTAGAAAGGTCAGTGGATTTACCTCCTTTGTGTAAGGGTATGATGTGTGATATCTTCCAAATTGCTGGAAAAGTACTTTCTTTTATGGATCGGTTTATTAGGCTAGAAACAGGGTAGGCAATAGCTTTAGCTGCTACTTGAAGGAATTCAGCAGGAAGCTTATCTGCTGAGGGGGTAGTGGGTTTAAGTTTTTGTAAAAGAGATTGTATATAGGAGGTGGGTATGGGTTGAAGTTGGAGGGGAAGAAGAGAGTCATTGATGTTACTTAAGAGCAGTTGAGAAGCATCAGGAGATAGGTGGTTAGCTAGACTTTGTATGGAAGTAGTAAAGCAAGTATTGACGTTATTGGCTATTAAAGAGGGATTATCAGGGTCTAAGTTCTGCGGGTTGGGTATAACTACTTTGCCTGGGGTAAGTAGATTATTGATAGTAGACCAGAACTTTTTTGGTTCTTTTTTGGTGGATTGCTGAAGTTCAAAGTAATAGTTCTTTTTATCTGAAAGGATGGCTTTTTTGGTACTGTTTCTGAGCTCTCTAAAGGTTTCATGGTCTGTTGGGTTTCTAGAGCAACGCCATTTTTTCCAAGACTTATTTCTGAGTATAATTTTTTGTTTAGTATTAGAGGTTAGCCAGGGTGCTGTTTTGGTCTTTGTTCTAATGGTACGACTTGGGGCATGTTGATTTAAGATTGCAAGGAATGCTGCGTTGAAATGTTCAACAGCATTGTTTAGTGAGAGGTGTTTTAGAGGGGTCCAGTTGTATTGTGAAAGTTCAGTTTGAAACTGTTCAGGATTAAATTGTTTTTTTGAATATAGTGTTCTGTGAGAGGTAGGTAAGTTTAGATTAGTTTTAGCTCTAATGACGTAGGTGAGGGAGTGATCGCTAAGGTCATCAGGAAGGATGCCAGTTTGGTAGGTTTGTAGGGGGGAGTTTGTAAGAATCCAGTCTAAGGCGGTTTCTTTTTTGCTTTTATTATTTATTCTAGTGGGACTATCAATTAGTTGTTTGAAACCATAAAGGTTTATATGGGAGGTAGGGTTAGCATTGTTACATGATTTCCAATCAATGTTAAAGTCCCCAAGGTATAGTGTTTCTTGAGGGAGTTTATTAGAGAGTTGTTCAAGAATTTGTTCTAAGGTGGGGATGTTATTTCCAGGGGGGGGGAGGTATGCACAGATGACGTTTATTGCTTTAGTAGTGTTAATTTGTATTTTGGAGCAGATTATTTCAGCATTATTGTTTTGGGTAAGGGTGAGGTCAAGAAGAGTGAGCTTTAGGGTTGTTTTATATAGAATAGCTACTCCACCTCCCTTTCTGGAGGTGCGATCAAGTCTAACAATGTTATATCCAGGTGGGGTAATTTCAATGTCTTAAACTGAAGGCTTTAGCCATGTTTCTGATAAGCATAAAATATCAGATTTGTGTACTTCTAGTAGGGCATGGAGTTGACTAATTTTGTTACAGATGCTACGTATATTGAGATGGGCCAAGGATAATAAGTTAGAGGGTATAGAGGATGAGAGAGAGAAGGGTTTGGTATGATTTTTATATGTTTTGGCAGTAGTAGCTTGTGGGCCTGGGTTGGGGTGTATGTCACCATCTTGTAGTAGATGGAGTAGTGTAAAATAGTTTATAAGTTCATGTTTTAGGAAGGTGTCAAATATTTTCTTTGTTTTTGATTTTAGTAGTTTGCAGTATAGTAGCCTGTGGTATTTGGCAAGTAGGTAGATGGATTGTGAGGAGGTATGTAAGAAGGATGGAGGTGGGGATGTTGCAGGTGTACTAGTGTGTTTTGAGGGAATTGAGAGAGAAACAGTTGTGGAGTGTTCATAGGAGGTTAGGAAGTAGGTAGTAATGAGAAAGAATAATAGTAAAAAGGAGATAGGTAATTTCAGTTGTGACTGGAGGATAGTTGTAGTCATGATAATGTAGTTGTAAGTTTGGATGTAGTTTAATGGTGTCTAATAAGGTGAAAGTACTGTGAGAGTGTAGGGCAAGTGGTAGGGGCTGTGATATTGTAGCTGTGTTAGTAAGAGAGGGGTGGGGCTGGTTATAGTAGCTAACTAGGTGTGGCTAAGTGCAGGGTTGTACACAATGTCCCCATAATAAATTTTGGCTTTTTTTAGATTTCTTGTGCTGAAAGTTGAGAGATATAGTTGAGTGTCAAGTGGATTTTACAAAGAGCTGAGAGCTTCAGGGGAAGAGAAGTTTAGTGCTGCTTATACCAAATTTGTTTGCATTGTTAGTAGTACAACAGGTAGTATACTTGCATCTACATCTTGATGCAGAAGGCTGTGGGCTCTACTCCCACAGTAGGTAGATGGGTTGCTGATATTGTACTGTGTTGTACTTTAAAGGTGGTGGATACTGTAGTCCTGAGAATGTCCTCCTTTGGAGGAGATGCCTTGTAACTATGAATCTATAAGTTTGCCATCCATTCCCTATTGCAATAATACTAGTTTATCATTTTTTAATGTAACATAAGCAGTTTATTCTTCAAGGGCAATAGGCACTTTATTTGTAGATGAAACAATGAAATTTAAATTTGTTTGCTAACAGCAACCTCTTCATTAGTTACAGATCTCCTTAATGTGACAGAAACCTGGTTCAAATCTCCATTGAGCACCCCAGCACTACCAGGTTATAACTCATACCATGCATTTCGGCCCCAAAACTCGGACCAAAGCACAAAAGGAGGGGGGAGTATCTATATTCATCAAAGATACCTACACCTCCAGGTTAGTGGCACTGCATGAAGCATCGGAAACCATCTATGTGCAACTAACAGCGGGCAAAACTGCCTTTCAGTTTGTAGCCTGCTACAGAACACCATCCTTATTACAGGAACCCCACTTGGCATTCCTGAGAACACTGGAGAATATGAAGGTCTCTCCAAACACTATGTTATTGGGTGACTTCAACTACCCAAACATTGACTGGGAAAACTACTCAAGCCCAAACACCCTCGCCCAACGGTTCCTTGAATTTATAAACTCTAACGCAATGGAACAACTGGTCACCACTCCCACAAGAGGGAACAACAAATTGGACCTGGTCATCACCAACATGGGGACTCTATGTTCCCCACCAGAGGTAAACCCCTCATTGGTAAGATCAGACCATAAACAAATTTCCCTGGACATTAATATCCTGTCCCCACCCCCAGCCAAGGAAATCACTGTAAAGAATTTCTCCAAAGCCAACATTGCACTTCTCAAGACTGAGGTGGAATCCTTCAAAGCCCCTGGGCCAGAGGATAATATAGCCCAATCCACAGAATCCTTTACAAATGCATTCTATGAGCACCTGCAGAAATGCATGGATTGTGCTATCCCAAATAAAACCAAGACTCACTCCTCCAAAAACAGGAGACCAGTCTGGTGGACCCCGGCCATAAATATGCTATACAACAGAAGGAGGAAGCTACTACATGACAGAGCAAAATCCCAAAAAGGGAAGGCATCTTTGATCAGTATTAGCAAGAAACTTCGATCCCTCATAAAATCATCAAAGGCCAGTTTCGAAAGAAAAATTGCCGAAGACACTAAAGATAATCACAAGGCCTTCTTTAGTTGTGTCAGAAACATGGGTGGAAACTCCCAGATATGCTCTGAATTGTTGCATAATGGTACAAACTATACCGAACCTACAGACATAGCCAACATCCTGGCAGACAGATTCAGCGCAAACTTCTCCCTCCCTTCCACCCAAAGGAGCAAATGCCTATCCCAACTGAATGTAACCTCCCTGACATCACAGATGCACAGGTGAAAGCTGCCCTCTCCAAAGCAAAAAACACAGCATCTATGGGACCGGACGGTGTCCCAGGCTGTGTCTTACACAAGCTGCAAGAAGAACTGAACCCTCACATTAAGTCACTGTTCAAACTTAGCCTTACTACAGGATATGTACCCAAAGAATGGCGTACAGCTACAGTGGTCCCACTCCACAAAGGTGGTGCCACAACGGACACCAGAAACTATTGCCCCATAAGCCTGACTAGTCTGGTCTGTAAAGCTATGGAGCGTATTATCATGGAACTCATAAACAAAGACATTGGGAGCCTCCAGACACTGGACCCTACCCAATTCGGCTTTGTTAAGGGCAGATCTTGCCTCTTAAACCTAGGTGATTTCTTTGAAACAGTTACCAAAGCCATAGATGAGGGCAAGGTAGTCCACACAGCCTACCTGGACCTCGCAAAAGCCTTCGACACAATACCCCACTCGGGCATCATAAATAAGCTTACCAGCTTAAATATCAACCCCTATGACACAAGATGGGTTGCAAACTGGCACAGAGATAGAACCCACATGGTCAGAATCGCAGGTGCCATGTCCGAATCCAAACCAGTTACAAGTGGCATCCCACAGGGCTCAGTTCTGGGACCTCTCTTGTTCGGTATATACTTCTCTGAGGTTCAGGCTAACATGGGGGGATTATGGCTGACAAAGTTTGCAGATGACTTCAAACTGGGGGCCATAATCTAATCTCCAGCTGACACAAGCATCCTCCAAAAGGGTCTCACAGAGACGGATGCTTGGTGCCAGAACCATGGCCTCAAGCTAAATGCTAAAAAGTGCATTGTCATCCCCTTTGGGAAAAACAAGGTGCCCACAAATTACCACATAGGTAGTAATCCATTATACGGAAGAAGTAATTAGAGATTTGGGGACCAACGTAGATAGTAATCTCTCCTTTGATAATCACGTTGCCAAAGTGGTTAGAAAGACCTTCTATATAGCCCAACCTTATCATGAAAGGGTTAGCATCTAGATCAAGAGAGGTCATTGTGCCCCTCTACTTGTCACTCATCAGGCCCATAATTGAATACAATGCCCCTTTTGGGATGTACCTTACCCGACACCTGCAGGAACTGGAGAGACCCCAAAAGTACCTCACCAACAGGATCATGGGCTACAAACAGATGTCCTATGCAGCTCGACTAAAGAAACTCCAGCTCTACTCAGTTGCTTACCGCCTACTCAGAGGCGATCTATGCCTGACGTACAAAGCCATGTCAAACCCAGAATTAATGGACATGCTCCACCTCAAAAAATCCAAGTCCCTTAGAGCTACACGCTCCAGGGACCTAAACCTCAGCACAAAAATAAATAGGACATGCTGGAGGGACAGATTCATTTCCCAGAGGCTCCCCTCACTCTGGAATAGAATCCCAATTCATGTTAGACATAGCCCCTCGCTGACCCTCTTCAAGCGAAATTTGGATGCGTGGATGGGAAATTGCAAATTCACCCCTGGGATCTCTCCTGTGTCCCTTCTAGACAGAGGTACAGTAAACTGTTCTTAAAAGGGTACCTTCTGTGACCTACTTTACAGAGGCACAGTAGGCTAATCTAATAGGGAGGTGGAAGCCAAATACACTCTGGCTAGGTTTATAAATGCCCTAGGGCAGATAGCCTAGTATCTACCTATGAACCTATGAACCTATGTACAATTATTTACATGACTTTTATTTCTGCAGAGATTGTGCATATTTAGTGATATTGGTGGATTGTAATGATAGAAATTTGAGTAGACTTTTATGATGGAAATGTTCTGAACTGGGCAGTTTTGTCATTATTGTTTCATACATTTTGTTTTATTGCTTACTAGAAAAATGTTCAAAACAATAAATTTAAAACATGCTCTAACAAGTGTGCTGTAGTATACAAGGAATATAATTTAATACAATCATGAAGGTTATCATGACTCATCATGTCCAATGTATCAAGTATTATGGCAACTGAAGAAAAACAAAGATTTTAAAATGAACTTTGAATCTCTCTGTTTCACATGTATTACTTGTCTGAGCCTTCTCCAGCCCTGTGCTTTGTTTCTTCTGTAACATTTCAGAAGCATATCTTTGGGACCATGCACAGAAATCTGAAAGGCCTTCCATTGCCTATGTTGGCTGTTTGGAGCCGAGGTTGTTGGCTGTGTTGAATTAAATCAAAAGTAGGATACCCAGAGATGTACCAAAAATGAGCTGGTTCTTGTGTTGAATTAAATAAAAAAAGGTCTGGGAGAGGCGTGCTGGAGTCCAGTGTATCTGCAAGGCTGAGCACAGCCAAACTCCCATGGCTCCCCTCTCTGTTTCTCATTCGCATGACAAAGTGTGCTGCATGCTATCAAGCACTCTGCTTTGCCTATGTTGCCCTTCAGGCACCGAGCACTGGACCTATTAATCGCCTGCATCTGCTTCAGTTCCTGGTGTGCCACAAAGGCAGGTCAAGGAGCAAAACAAAATGTTCTTCTTTGATGTAGGGGAATCCAAAGGAGTTTTTTTTTTTTTTTTTGAGTGTATAAGCAACTGGAAATGGGCAATGCATTTACAATTAGTAAAAAAGGCAAAATTTGGGAATCAGAAACATACGTGATACTGGATAACAGTGCATTAAAAGATATTTAGAAATTCCTAATTATACAAAACAAGCTAAACTGTACTTATAACTTGCTGAGTTGGAGTGTTAACAAGCAGTTAATTTTATTTTTATAAAAGAAAATTGCATTTTAGTTTTGCACACATTAAAAGTTTGATTCAAGTTCAAATATCGATATAAATAAAACACTATTTTGTCTATATTTCATGTGATTGAGTTTTATATTTTGTCTGTTCTTCAATTTGCATTTAAAAGTTGGTATCCCATAATTCAATTGTAGTGGATGGAGCTATATAATTATGCATGCACATTTTATGTTAATCAGCACTCAGATTTTTGGTCAATTATACCTATTTTTCTTGGACCTTCGTCCAGAGTTTTTACGATTCCAGAATGAGAAGTATGGCACAAGCAATTTCCAGCAGAGCCTCAGAAGAGATAGGCAGAGATACTGCATTCCATGCATTCTGATATAGGAGACTGCATGAACCATGTATGTGTGTGTGTGTGTGTGTGTGTGTGTGTGTGTGTGTGTGTGTGTGTGTGTGTGTGTGTGTGTGTGTGTGTGTGTGTGTGTGTGTGTGTGTGTGTGTGTGTGTGACTCCTTAAATTCGATATGTAACACACTGCTCCATGCAGTGTCTGGTAAGGAACATCTTGGGGGAGGGTCAGCATCCATGATGCCAAACAGCCAGTACATCTACAGATGTTAGCTGATGTGACTGTGGCCATCACAGATACTACTCCCACTGTGGTACTACCTCCACTGCTCCATCAGTGGTGGATCTGTCCACACCTAGATATGGTCAACCATGTGATTGTGGTCATAGACATTGTATTGATGACAGTTCATCGAGCAGAATATTATTATTTATATTCAGTTAACACCCTGAGTTCTAGCCAGGGTCATGGAAATTGCAGAGCTAGTTCTCCTGGCAGAGATAGTTAATGTGATTAGGGGCATAAACAATGAACTGTATCCTCTGCTATGTAGGTCTCACTAACATCCAAGATACAAAGGCATACTGCTAGCATAACTGCTATGGCTGTCTTCTTGTAGCCCTACATACAGTACACCTTAAATTGACCACAACATATCACACACAATCTTAGTACTCCTCAAAACTGACTTCTTCACACCTGGAGATACTGGTCCTGACAGTGCATACTTGCTCTAACCTCATATCTCACAAGCATACACGTCTTTTGAGTCAGGCTTGCCTCACATAACCCCCCCCCCACACACACACACACACACACACACACACATAAACACTCACACTGTAAAGTGATGATGAGTGTGCCCTGCCATTTGCACAGTTCTGTGACTAAGGGTACCTATGCCTGAAGCACAGAGTGTAATAACTGCTTTGTCAATTGCATGATTTAATCAGGATAAGTAATAATTTAAATTTTGATGTAGTGGTCATTGTTGTATTAGCATTAATACGGTAATATTACTTATATTGTACTGCTTCATCAGCTCCTTGTACAGATTATGTTGGGATTGCCCTGATCTCTGATGGGGTATCTGACTTGAGCTACTTATGTCTGATGACAAGAGAGAGCAGACCAAGCATGTTTGTGGGCAATCCCTTTATTCTTTCTAGTTTTGGATTGCAACTTGTCATTTGTGTCTTGGCTAATTCTGTTTTCATTTGTTGTTATAACATTCTCTATCTGTGCTTGATTATGTACCTGTGCAGATGAAGCTAACATTGCTCTGCCCTGTGGCTTTGTTTGACATAGGGCTGCTTAGGCTTCATGCACAGCTTGCAAACATATTACATATGCAGCAAAATATTTTTGTTCTGTTTAAAAGCTTTGTATTTGTTTTTCATTGTATTTGTTTCAAATATAGTACTTGTACTTCTGACATTCCAGTATAGCTGATCATAGTCTGATTTTTATTGAAGTGCAGCACATAAACATAGGTAATCATTATTTGTTCCTTACAGGCTCCTCACTCATATTTGTTACTGCTGCTGACAATGTTGTAGGCTGGGGTTGTTGCATATGTTTGATGCTCACAGTAGCTAGCCATTTTAAGGATAAGTAAAGGGTGGCAAATGTGCATGCATCACTGTTTTTGTTTGTATGTGCTTAGCTCCTTTTCTATTTTACTTAGCCAGTGCCATAGTGTTCTGCATGCCTCTGTGTCATGATCACCCTCAGCTGTAGGTCCTTCATCTGAGACCACATCTGTGTCTGCTGGCCCTGTTTCTAGTGCTGGAAACTACAATGCCTGCCTGGGACACCCCACTGCAATTGTTTTCTGACTAAGATGGCATAGACAGTCAGTATTGTGACAGAGGTGACCGGGTCATATTGTACGGTACCTCCATATGTATCTGCACATTAGAAATATGACTTCAGCAGGCCAAATACATACTCTATGACATTACTAGTGTGTGTGTGTGTGTGTGTGTGTGTGTGTGTGTGTGTGTGTGTGTGTGTGTGTGTGTGTGTGTGTGTGTGTGTGTGTGTGTGTGTGCATTGTTGTAACCTTGTTCAGTGGGTTATGTGGGTTTCTCATGGGAGTCATGAGCCAAGATCCAATAGATATCCTCCATCCTTCACTAGATGTCCTTGTAGAAAGTTGCCCCTTGAAAACCTTAGGGACAGGTCACAGGTTTGCCATATATGAGAGGCATGGAAACTTCCAGGGTGACCTGCTCACACATTTTAGATGATACTTTGCATTACAAACTACCTAATAAGTGATGGAGTGATAGCCTTTTCTGTTTAAGTACCTCCATTCCAGTTCAACATGTGAAGCTTTTATTTCAACATGTGTGCAGTCTTTGGCCCCCAGGACCTCAAAAAATGAGTTATGGCATAGATGGTTTGCATGGTGGCAGTTCTCTCTCTTATGGGTATGTAGAAACCAGATATGCCCTCCCCGACATGTATTCTTGAGGCAGAGGCCTGTGAAACCCCCACTGTGTCCCCTGTGGGTCACTGAAAAAACTGTCTATCTAGCTAGTATACATAATGCTACTTACACCTTAGTTTCCACTGGGGTATGCTCTGTAGGATTTCCATGGGGCCTCAGGTAAGGACAGCAGATGTCCACTATTTTCCCATAGTATCTCTTTCTACTTAGTAGCATTCTTTCTATTTCATGTAGTTCGTAGAAGGTCAAACATGGTCCGAATGCCCTATGTCTTCTAGGATAAAGTCTGACAGCAGCAGCAGCAGTACCTTCTAAGACAACCTGTTGCACATATGGATTTATAATGACTGCAGCAACCACTAATATTTTGCAAAGTTTCCCTTTCACTATCTTCCAGCATGTCTTAAAATTCAGAGGTAAAATGAGTGTGACATGTTCAGGTTCATTTTATACATTTCTGAATTGCTACACCACACCTTTTATTTATTTATTTTTTGCTTTTTATGCACTGGTTAGCATTTTTGGTTGGATGCTATCCCTTATTTTGCAGCCAGGCAAGATGTAGATGTCTGTTTTCTGAATTGCATACAGCTTGGTCATTACTGCTCATCATGAAAACAAGCTTAGTACAATGTGTAGGCATTCATGAATTCCCACCATGGTGTCCACTTCTTTGTACAAAATTAAAAATGACTGCAGCCCTGGTCCTAGTGACACCCCTGGTTATTTTATGAAAGAAATAATGAACTTTATTATTAGTCATTTGACTCTGACGTTCAGTTGTATACTACTGGCCTGTTTTGTTCTATGCAATTGAAAGAGTGCAGGTGATATTCCTATTCATAAACTGGGATGGTTTGACAACAGGACTTGAAATTATGGTCTCTTAAGGCAGGCATTGTAGATGATCCCTTAGCTAAATGTTAACTCCTGTGTAACTCATTGGACAGCAAACTGACTCACAAATAGAACCCAGGAAGTAAGGGTTGGTGGGTCTGCCTCCTCCAAAAGACCTGTCACAAGTGGAGTGCTGCAAGGTTCAGTCCATGGACTACTCCTCTTTGTCATTTACTTTTTAGAGGGCAAAGCTAATGGTAAGTGTTTGTGGCTGATCAAGTTTGCTGATGATTGCAAACTTTGTGCTGTCATAAACTCCCTAGAGTAGAACAGGACTCCACAGGATGGCCTGGCCAAAACAAATAATTGGTGTCAAAACGATGGACTAAAACTTAATACCAAAACATGTATAATTGTATCCTTCAACAAGCATGGCTCCCCTTGCAACTATCACATTGACAATACCCTACTGGAAACTGAGCCTGTAGTTTGAGATTGGGAAACCTATGTTGACAATAAGCTGTTCTTCAATAATCACATATCCACTATTGTAAACAAGTCCTTTTACATTGCACAGCTAATTCCTAAAGGTATAGACATCCAGATGCAAGAATGTAATTGTGTGACTGTACTAAGCACTCATTAGGCAGACGATTAAGCATAATGCCCTTTTGGTATGTACCTGTTTAAACTCTTGTCACAGCTGGAACAACGAGAATGCTTTCTCACTGAAAAATCAGGAGCATAAATCATAAAAACTCAGCAGTCCACCTCAAAGCCTTGTATGTCTTCTCAGCATCATACATGTTATTGAGAGGCAACATCTGTCTTACATATAGATTCTCAATTGACCCAATTCTGATAACCCTATTACACATTCACAAATCCAATGATGTCATAAATACCTGTTCAGCAGATTTAAATCTTTTTTTTTTTTTGCAAAACTAAGAGAACATGCTAGAGGGACAGGTATGTAGCAAAGAGAAATTCTCTCTTATGGAACCGTCTTCCACTTCACACAAAGAAGAGTTCTTCGGTTACTCTATTCAAATATAATTTTGATGAATGATCAGTAGCCACAAGTTATCCCCTACTTTAGCACTTCTGGCACTCATGGAGAGGGGAAACCTGCAATTACCCTGAAGTATACTTGTCTGGCCCTCCTTTGGATATTCATATTGCAAAATAGCAAAATATAAGTGTTAATATTACACATGGGAATGCAAGGCTTGGCTTCTAAAGTTCCTCACAGATCAATAGCCTAGGAAGTGTCTATGAACCTATTAGGCTATTAAGCCTAACACCATTGATAGTGAAGTGTTTTGAAAGAAGTTTTCTTTATCTATTCGACAAAGACATCAGAACTGGTCTACTGGCTGATCCACACTAACATGATTTTTGAAAAAGAAACTCAACTTTTACTCACTTAATAGATTTATATGCATCAACTAATACGTCCTTGGATCTTGGAATTAGTGTAGTAGTTTTCCTACCACCCTCCTGTTCTGGAGTGAGTCAGTGATCTTGGTATGTCCAAGAAGACCAGATATGTGGTAAATCTCTTCCAGTTTCACCTGTAATCCATTCATAAAACTGGATCAGGTTTGACTGACAGCTCCTTCTAGATGTGTACTACTGATGACTGCTGTCCTTGAAATTGTTGTCATTAAGTAATGCTACTGTCACTCCCCTTGGTATTCTCACAATGACCTTCTCTGTTATGGCTGCTAAGCTAACAGGCACTTAGTTACTGTACTTCTTTGGATTTCTGATGCACCACCCATCCCTGTATATTATAAGGGTGCCACAACTGCTGTTTTTTGGTCCTTGAGTAGTTTTACACTAGCCATTGATAACATTATTTGTCTTGAAAGTTCTGCAAGTAAACTGTTTATAGTACAGTAAATAAGAAATGAAAGCAGAGAGCACTCACAATAGGATGGAATGATCTTAAATTAATGATTTTACATGAAGAAATCCTTCTACGTGGCACACCTAATCACAAAAGGGTTCTCATCTAGGAAAAAAGAGGTAATTGTTCCCCTCTACTCAACACTCATTAGACCCATTATAGAGCACAATGACCCTTTTGGAATGTACCTCATAAGACATCTGCAGCAGCTGGAAAGGCCACAGAAGTACCTCACAAAGAGGATTACTGGCCTCAAAAAGATGCCCTACACTGACCATCTCAAAAAACTCCAGCTTTACTCCGTAGCATATCGCCTACTCTGAGGTGATCTCTGCCTAACATATAAAGCTATGTCAAACCCAGAGCTGTTGGACATGCTACACCTCAAGAAATCCTAATCCCTCTGAGCTACATGCTCTAGGGACCTAAACCTTGTCACCACAATAAACAGGACAGGCTGGAGGGATAGATTCCTGTCCCAGAGACTTCCCATACTCTGGAACAAGCTACCCATCTATGTCAAGCAATGTTCCTCATTAGCACTCTTCAAGAAAAATAGGAAGTACACCCCAGGGATCACTTCTTTGGCTCTGCTTGACAGGGGCACAGGAAAATAACTTTCTTGGGTGGCATAAGGCAGGCAACATTGTTGGCTAGGCTTACTTAGGCCCTTGGGCTGATAGCCTAGTACTTACCTATGAACCTATGAAGAGATGGGACATGGAAAACAGAAAAGAAGATGGTGTTAAATAAACACAAAGATTGAAAGGTGAGTAAAATAATAAGGTCAGATGGAAGCTTTGGGAAAACTCTGAAGGGGGCAGTTTTAAAGAATTACAGAAGGTAAAAGAAGCAGGACTAAGGATGCTTATTGAAGAGATGATGAGATTGAAATTACTAAAAAGGACTAGAATCAGAAACATGGGGCGGGGGGGGGGTCAGTAGCAAGCAATTATTTGTGTGTTGATTTACCAGGATAAAAAAATGATATATATGAAGCAAGAAGAGAGGAAGAAAGGGCAATATGCATCCTTCAACCAGGTGAGGGGGACGTTTGGGCAGATGGTACGCAACTGGGTACTGTTCAATTATGAGACTTTAATGTAAAGAGTGAAGACGAAAGACTGACAGCAAAAAGGGAGTTATTAGTGAAAGGGGAAGTTGCTTAGAGGTATAGAAAAAAGAGAAGATAGGTTGCATATAGAGAAATCTGGGAAAAGAGGAAGAAGCAATAGGCTTTCATAAGCTCAGGCAGTGATGGATAAGGTAGATGGGAGAATGATAAGTTGTCAGAAACACATAGATGGTGCAGTTTTTAAGAGTGTCTAGACCAGTGAGAGATCAATATATTTATCTTTTGCATAGATAATACAGGACTCTAAATGTATTAGGAGAAGGGCCAGTGTGACTGCCAGAGTGCTAGATATGTGTTAAAAAAGAGGCAGATAATATCCATATGTGGTGTTTATGTACAATGGTGCAAGAAGAATGTCAAACGATAAAAGTAATATGAAATAAGCTGTACAGCAGAGAGGCAAATGTGAAATGGGTGCAATATTTATTCAGAGATATTGAAAAGTAAGGGTCATGAAGGAGAGAAGATACGAGGGAGATGCTACTAATGGCAGGATGGTTTTAAAAGGAAATTGCAAAAAGAAAATGGGGTTATCAATAGTTTCAAGGAAGAAAAGGCAGGACAGTGGATAAGGCATGTACCAAGTAAAGGTGATACAATTTGAGTGAAAACATTAAAGGAAAAATGGGATATAGCATGGAGAAGCAACCAAAAAACAGTAAGGTGGGATGGCAGGAGAGGGTAGGTGAAAGTGTTATATTGGGGGTGGGGTGTTGTAGATGACAGGGAGGGACAGTACGGGTATAAAATCTATGTGCTGCCAGGCATGCATTGTTATATGAGGACAGTGCTTTGAGCTACAAAATATACAATTTTCAGTTTTGCTTTATTAAGTTATACTCATAAAAGCAATGTGCTGCAATGAGTTTGGATAGATCAAACTAATGTATTTTGATTGTTTTACAAAGTGCATGATTGTAGAGAAGAATAATTTAGAGAAAAAATACAGGTGAGAGAATGAGCAGTCATTGGCAAGTATGCAGTACAAAGCCTGCCATGTTCTTTCACAAGGGATCATCAAGATCAGGCCACCTATTTACTCAAAACATATGAGGAGTAGGATTTCTGTCTTACGCAACTCAGGAACCTGATGACTTGAGCTTCTATGCATGAGCAACTGTGATACAATCTCATGTGATCTGGGAAACTGCAAGACAGTATGCAATATTTATCAGCACATTTAAGATGTAACATTAATATCATACTTTTTATAAGAGTAATACTGGCTGTAATTATATTAATAAACATAATCATATTTAACAGCAACAATAATAATAACTTATAATGCTTAAACATAGGTAAATTGGCATTACATAGGACAGACTTTGCAACCAGAGTGAAATCACATAAACAAGACTTCTGCAATAGTTACAGACAGTAACATGAACGACACATTTCATTCACTAGCCGCATATGCTGCTCTGGTTTTAAGCTTTACTTTACTCACTACACAGTAAATAGTAGTTAATCAAGCAGTGTTAATCTTAAAAGAGTATATTAGTATTGACAGAAATGCATCTAGTCTCAACAGACCTCAAATGCCTCTCCAGACTGATCAAACTTGTCAGTTAACAAGCTTATTTAACCATGTGACATCAATGGATAAGAAACAAATTATTGACGTCCCAGTGGTAAGTGCCCATTACTTATCTGGCAGCTCAACTTGAGACACAATCAATATAAGTTACCACAGCTTAACCTTTCTAATGAGCTTGAGAGCCCCTTGCAGCCCCAATGTGCATAGTTTACAATCAATGGCATTACAGAACCACATACTAATAACAGGATACTCACAAGCAGCTTTTGTGAAAAATCTTATGAAATTGATAGTTATATTTCAAAATGTATTGTGGAATATAACATTATCAGTCTTAATATTTATGTGCATATATGTTTCAGTAGTCAGTGTGCATAAATCTGTTATATTAATCTGTATAGTCTGGCTGTAAGAATGTGCAAAACCATAAAGACTTATCTTGATGAGGACTTTTATTCTTGTGTCCACTCTTTCTTTCAAAATGCTCAAATGTACTATCTTTTCTAATCGTTTTTAAAATATGGGTCTTGTTCAATAGGGCAAAGTAGGTTAAAAATACAATGAAATAAATACGAATATACTTTTTCTACTGTTACTAGTGTACTAGCAATAGCAGAGACATACATGCAGGGCAATTTTGGACCAAGTCCCTGCTTATTCAGACATTTATTTTTTCTATACAGACTATTTTTCCCAGGGCTGTCATACTGGGAGTATTCTAGCATGTCCCTTTATCAGATGGGTTCCAACTTTTGCAGCCAGCCAGGATATGACATCCTCTACAGCCAGAGAGAGGAGTGGTACATTGGAGCCATCACAATGTGACCAAGCTAAGTCTGTGATTTTACTAAATCCTACCCATTTCAGCATACTGACATTACTTGAATTGGCTGGGCAGACAGTGAGGCACAGTCTATGAAGACATGCCTGTCCTGCTAAAGCTTAACCTCCTTGGTCATTTTACACACCCAGCCTGGTGAGTATTCATACCCTGGTCTTTAGCATGGTTTGATGAGCAATCTACCCTCATCAACACATGCCGTAACCCTACAAATACGAATGCCATCCTCCCTGCCAGCTACAAACACCCAAGTCACTAATTGGGCCATAGTCAGGGCTATGTTTCTCTAATCTACTGATGCTAGGGACATTCATTTTGTTGCATTATTGTATAGTCAAATATTAATATGTAATTTCCAGATATATCCTCTCTGAATGCTTCCTGAGTTTGCATATTTCACTGTTTTTCAACAGCATGTGGCAACATTTGTGCTACTCAGTGTTCTGTCAATCATGTTTTCCAGTGATAGGAAATAATTTCATAGGAAACAGAGAAGAAGACAACCAGGAACAATCTGACGTGGGTAAGAGGCATTTTACTTCCTATAGAAAGCCTGAATGAACTTCATGAACCTGATGGCAGGCAGACGACTATTCAGTAGAGAATATATCTAAAAGTGGACAATACTTTGCTCGTCCAAATAGCTTTAATAGGCAGTGCATTAACAGTCTGGGCAGTGGATCTGACTGGGCAAAAGTGATGCTTAGAGAAAAAAAGTATAAATTAAGAGTAGGACACATATTTGAAGGGTCTCTTTAAAATGAAAAGTTCTTTTGATTTCTCAGACCTGTTTAGTATAGGAATCTAGTTAATCTAACACTGTGGCATTCTGTCTGTGTATTTATATTGATAAGCTCTGCAGTTCTGTTCTGTGTAAATTTGAAATGAGTGGTATTAATTATTGACACCTGTGTTAGTAGTGCTAGCCTGCATTCTATCTGTGTAATGAGCATACCTTTATCTTGGACAACCCTAACGTTTAAGAAATCAGAAGTATGACTGTGCTTATATTGATAAGCTGAGCAGTTCTGTTCTGTGCAAATTCGAAATGAGTGGTATTAATTCTTGACACCTGTGTTAGTAGTGCTAGCCTGCATTCTATCTGTGTAATGAGCATACATTTATCTTGGACAACCCTAACGTTTATGAAATCAGAAGTATGACTGTTAATCAATGATTCTGCAGTAAATCACTGTGAGTAGGGAAGGGCAGATGGGAATCTATAAGTTGTCATTGATACTTGTGAGAAATCCTTACATGTCACAGTCCATCTGTGGGGTGTGTTGCTAAGTCATAGAAGTGTACCAGACAATAGATATTTCATTTGATTTTTATTTAGACATACATGTTTGGAGGAAAACTGTTTTTCCAGTGTCAGTGATATCCTTTTAAATTTGAAAACAATAGTCTGGTGATACTTCATAGAGCACAGGAAAAAAATATATATATAGATAGATCAACTGCATAAAAATGGTTTTAGGCTAGGTGAGTCAAGGGTCAGACAGTTAATGTGTGCAAAAGTGATTAAGATTCAAGGAGACACACTTGTGGAGCCCAGCAGATACTACCGAAAAACAATGAGAGGATTCATCTGATTTTGAGTCTTCGTTTGTTTTTGACAAGTAATTACAGGACTAAATGTCTGTGAACTGAAGGGTAGTGAAGAAAGCAAGGATTGCAGTGAGAAAGTCAAATGCAACACAGCTGAAGTCCTTGGTATGATTAACAAGAAATTCAGTTCTGCTCTCTTTCCAATTTCATTATTCTGATCTGTTATTATTGCCTAGCTCATATCTGATTTTAGTGTTATCCTTAAATTATTCTTAATCAGTGCACATTCTACATGTGACGTAAATCAAGAAATGTATTAGCCTCTTGCTGTAAATATGATCAACCTGCATTTCCAAGTGTCCTACAAGCAATTGTCTACATGGTCTGCATATGCATATGTTCTGTTTTTTACATCTTTAGTTATACACTGATTCACTGTATACCCTTTGTGGCATAGAATTTGAAACATAATCACTCTTTTGCTTTCATAATTATAAAATCAATATTAATTTTATAATGTTAGTGCCATATCTGTTTGGAATACTCTGCTTTCAACATCTACTTGAACATATGGCTGTATGTGCAACATTTATATCTACTAATTATTAATTACCATTCTATTATATTGTTTATTGTGCAACATTTATTTTACTAGCAGCTGATATTCTATTGTCAGGTTTTGACTATTTGGATATGTTTTTTTTTTCTGTGTCGATCTCCTCTGAAAATGGCATTTGCCCAGAATGGCTAACCTGGGCAACAAAACTGATGTGACTAAACATGGGAAATAAATACATTTCCTGTCGTAGGAGCTAGAGAGATGATAAACATTTTTATGAAGTCTGGGATGGGTTCAGGCTTTTAGGTAGCAAGATATTTTCCCGTCAGGTACATCTGGCTGGAGAAACATGGCTGAACATAAATTCAGCTGCAGAGACACACAGCTGTCACAATTTCACTGCAGGCACAGAGAAGCATTTAGCAGCATGCTCACCACTTCAATAACCAAGTATATGGGGGCATGGGAAGTAATGTGTGTTGTTTGGTGTAAAGTATATGTGTGCATAAGCACAACATATGAAAGCATGTTACAACATGCATACTGCTACAGAGAAACTTATTCTCCCATATGTGTTTTAGGTAATGTTCCCTAGACACTGAAGGGGGCAACAGCCCACACTCATCCTTAATATAGGCGCTGCCCATTGTACACAGCAATTTCACTGCCACTGACATGCCTAGTGGCAGCCTGCTGCTGGTCCCTGTCACACTGCCTGCTGTACCTTGGTGCTGGGGGAGGGGGGGCACAGACAATATTTTTCCCCTGTGCATTTGGTTACTGAAGCACCAACCTAAGTCTGAGAATAAAAAGCTGGTGCACATTGAGGGAGAATCCAAGACATGAGGCACGAAAAGAGCTTTTCTGTTTGCAAAACATTTATTTAAATTTGTTTAGGCATGCATTTGCACAAAACTATTTTAAGATGAATACTGGTGGAGTGATTGTATAGTCAATGCAGAAGCATAGCTGGCTCAACCAGTAAAGTCTACCCTTTCTACTGGCACACCAACCAACTGGAAAGATACACCCACTGCCATCACTGCTCCAGCCAATCAGGTCCCGTTTCTGTCCCCTGCTCCCCTAATCTCCTACATGCTCATTTTAGTAAAAAAAAAAAAAAAAAAACTACAGTTTAGACCACACACAGATGGCTACAGTGCTCAAGTTTTGATATGCACTAAAGAGCAATCTGGATCAGGCCATCGCACCCTGCAACATTTTGCACCTGGGCCTGTTGGCCCCTTCGCCACACCCTAGCTATGCTATTCAGCTGAAGAAATTGTTTTTAGCTATGCATGATGGAGTATGCTTTTGGTAACTGAGTCTACACAACAAAGTAAAACCTTTTCAGTGATAGAACTGTATGCAGGTCCTGCATTTTGTTGTTTGCCTCACACAAGTAATATATTTTAGTAGTTAGTTTGGAAAGGTTTAAATTTTGTTTCTATTTCTAATCAGAAAACAGGTATACATTATTCCAAAATTGTGTATTATTTCTAGTCATGTATTAAAATGAATAATTCTTGTGAAGATCTGGATAATTAATGATGTTAATAATGTACATTTATTAGACTTTAATCATTAGGAAACTGATATTTGCTTTCATCTGAATATTAGCTTGATTTTAAATTACAGGCATAGGATGCAAATACATTTTCCACTTTTCATGAGGATTTAATCACAGTGATTACATAGGTTCATAGTTTCATAGGTTCATAGGTTAATACTAGGCTATCTGCCCTAGGGCATTTATAAGCCTAGCCAGAGTGTGTTTGGCTTTCAACACCCTTTTAGATTATTTGACTGTGCCTCTGTATAGTAGGTCACAGAAGATAGCCCTTCTAAGGTTAGTTTACTGTGCCTCTGTCTAGTAGGGACACAGAAGAGGCAAAATCCCAATCCATGTTAGGCAGAGCCCCTCAATGACCCTCTTCAAGAGAAATCTTGACGAATGGATGGGTGATCGTAGGTTTACCCCGGGGATTTTGTTCCAGAGTGAGGGGAGCCTCTGGGATATGAATCTGTCCCTCCAGCATGCCCTATTTATTTCTGTGCTGAGGTTTAAGTCCCTGGAGCATGTAGCTCTAAGGGATTTGGATTTCCTGAGGTGGAGCATGTCCATTAATTCTGGGTTGGACATGGCTTTATACATCAGGCACAGATCGCCTCTGAGTAGGCGGTAAGCAACTGAGTAGAGCTGGAGTTTCTTTAGCCTAACTGCGTAGGGCATCTGTTTGAGTCCCTTGATCCTCTTGGTGAGGTACTTTTGGGGTCTTTCCAGTTGCTGCAGGTGTCGGGTAAGGTACATCCCAAATGGGGCATTGTATTCAATTATGGGCCTGATGAGTGATGAGTAGAGGGGCACAATGACCTCTCTTGATCTAGATGTGAACCCTTTCGTGACAAGGTGGGCTATATAGAAGGTCTTTCTAACCACTTTGGCAGCGTGATTGTCAAAGTAGAGATTGCTATCTACTTGGGTCCCCAGATCCCTAATTACTTCTTCTGTACTTAATGGATTTCCCCCTATGTGGTAATTTGTGGGCACTTTGTTTTTCCCAAAGGGGATGACTATGCACTTTTTGGCATTTAGCTTTAGGCCATGGCTCTGGCACCAGTTATGCATCTCTTTGAGACCCTTTTGGAGGATGCTTGTGTCAGTCGGTGAGTCGATTATGGCACCCAGTTTACAGTCATCTGCGAAGATGGTCAGCTATAGTCCTCATGTTAGCCTGTACCTCAGAGAAATATATACCGAACAAGAGAGGTCCCAGGACTGAACCTTGTGGGACACCACTTGTAACTGGTTTAGAGTCTGACATGGCACCTGCAATTCTGACCATGTGGGTTCTATCCCTGAGCCAGTTTGCAACCCATCTTGTGACATAGGGGTTGATATTTAAGCTGGTGAGCTTATTTATGATGCCCGAGTGGGGCATTGTGTCGAAGGCTTTTGCAAGGTCCAGGTAGGCTGTGTGGACTATCTTCCCTTCATCTATGGCCTTGGTGACTGTTTCAAAGAAGTTGACCAGGTTTAAGAGGCAAGATCTTCCTTTAACAAAGCCGAATTGGGTAGGATCCAGTGTTTGGAGGTTCCCAATGTCTTTGTTTATGAGTTCCATGATGATACACTCCATAGCTTTGCAGACCAGGCTAGTCAGGCTTATAGGGCGATAGTTTCCGGGGTCCGTTTTGGCACTACCTTTGTGGAGTGGGACCACAGTAGCTGTACGCCATTCCTTGGGTACATATCCTGTAGTAAGGCTGAGACTGAACACTGACTTTATGTGAGGGTTCAGTTCTTCTTGGAGCTCATGTAAGCACAGCCCGGGACACCGTCCGGTCCCATTGATGTTGTGTTTTTTGCTTTGGAGAGGGCAGCTCTCACCTGTGCATCTGTGATGTCAGGGAGGCTACACTCTGTTGGGATAGATATTTGCTCTTTTGGGGGTGAAGGGGGGAGAAGTTTACACTGAACCTGCCTGCCAGGATGCTGGCAATGTCTGTGGGTTCAGTGTATTTTTTGTCATTTTGCACTAACTCAGAGCATATCTGGGAGTTGCAACCCAGGTTGCTGACATAACTAAAGAAGGCCTTGTGATTATCTTTAGCGTCTTGTGCGATTTTTCTTTTGAAACTGGCCTTAGATGATTTTATGAGGGACCATAGTTTCTTGCTAGTACTGATCAGAGATGCCTTCCCTTTTTGGGATTTTGCTCTATCATGTAGTAGCTTCCTCCTTCTGTTGTATAGTTTATTTATGGCTGGAGTTCACCAGACAGGTCTCCTGCCTTTGGAGGAGTGAGTCTTTGTTTTATTTGGGATAGCACGATCCATGCATTCCTGTAGGTGTCCATAGAATGCATTTGTAAAGGATTCTGTGGTTTGGGCCATATTTTCCACTGGCCCGGGGGCTTTGAAGGATTCCACCTCGGTTTTGAGAAGTGTGAAGTTTGCTTTTGAGAAGTTCTTCACCGTGATTTCCTTGGCTGGGGGTGGGGACGGGATATGGATGTCCAGTGAGATTAATTTATGGTCAGATCTTCCCAATGAGGGGTATACCTCTGGTATGGAACATAGAGTCCCCATGTTGGTAATGATCAGGTCCAA
This sequence comes from Protopterus annectens, assembly GCF_019279795.1. Lineage (NCBI taxonomy): Eukaryota > Metazoa > Chordata > Ceratodontiformes > Protopteridae > Protopterus > Protopterus annectens. Next base: position 596,508,028 of record NC_056729.1, read on the forward strand.
TATGTTTTCCCCTCTTGTGGGAGTGATGTTCAGTTGTTCCATAGCATTTGAGTTTATAAATTCTAGGAACCATTGGGCGAGGGTGTTGGGGCTTGAGTAGTACTCCCAGTCTATGTTTGGGTACTTGAAGTCACCCAATATAATGGTGTTTGGAGAGACCTTCATATTCTCCAGTGTTCTCAGGAACGCCGAGTGGGGTTCCTGAGTTTGGGAGGGTGGTCTGTAGCAGGTAACAAACTGAAAGGCAGTTTTGCCCACTGTTAGTTGCACATGGATGGTCTCCGATGCTTTGTGCAGTGCCACTAACCTGGAGGTGTGGGTATCTTTGATGAATATGGATACCCCCCCTCCTTTTGTGCTTTGGTCCGAGTTTTGGTGCCAAAAAGCATGGTATGAGGCATAACCTGGTATTGCTCGGGTGCTCTCGGGAGCCTTGAACCAGGTTTCTGTTACTGCACAGATATCATTATTCTCCATAATGAGGAGAGTCTCGAGTGCGTACATCTTGAGGTTTAGACTTCTGGCATTGAGCAGCATTACCCTTTGTTTCATTTTCCTTGTGTTGTCTATGGAGGTGGGTTTGTCTTTTGAGCCTTGCCTAAAAAAGGCACTATGGGGGTGGCAAGGGCCTTAGCCAGTTTTTGAAAGCCCAGGGGTGACAGGTGCAAGCTGTCCCTAGCAAAGCAATGTGGATTGTCGAGCATGTCATCCCAGGCTGACAGACACTGGATCCCCTTTGAATGACACCAATACTTTAGCCAATTGTTAAAATTGATCATTTTGTCTTTATACTGTGGCATCATTCTTGGTGAGAGTAAGATGCTACTCAAGGTCAGGGTCATACCAGCCTGGGATACATGCTCAGAGAGCTCCTCTACGTCTCTTTTCATGTAGTCCAGGGAGGTACATCTCAGGTCATTCACACCAGCATGGGCAATGACGGAGTCATATTTGTACTTGCTTTGGAGTGACCTGAGTGCTTGTGTTATGTGGCAGATCCTAGCACCCGATAGGCAGCTCACAGTGACCTTCTCCTTGTTCAGCCTGGTGAGTGGGACATCAGTGTGTCTGACAATAGAGTCACCTATTACAAGTGTATTAGGTGTGTTGTTTAGCCTTAAGGGCTGTGAGTGTGTGGCACACTGACTTTGAGAACTATGTGATATGTGGGTATTGTTGTGTGGTAGCGGTTGCTTAGATGTCTGCTTTGGAGGTCTCTGCTGCTTGGACAGATTTTTATTTAGAGTCTCCGAGTATATTTTTGTGTGTTTATGTGTTTGGTTTGCTGTTGCGATAGGTCTATGTGAGACTGGATTTGTGGTGTGTGTGGTTACCTTCTCCTCCTGACTGACTGTGCCAGTCCAGGGTTGAGAGAGCTCAGCCTCCAGTTTGGCTATATAATTGCATCTCTCGCATATATTTCAGCTTGTTGGGAGGAGGAGAGGGTTGTCTGTGTACATAAGGCAGTTGTAACATTGTCTCAAGATTCCCAGATTCACCAGCTGGACTGGAGAGTATACCCGAAACTGACCTTTGGACATGTCAGGATAGTATAATGAAATACCTTTTGACTGATCAGAAAGGATCTATAGGGTGTTAAGTACTTAAAAAAGAGTATAAGAGGGTGTAGTGCTTAGGTTTATTGGTGTTTTGCTTATAAGATTAATTATAAGAGCAAGTGCAAGGCTTAAAAATGAAAATAGAGTGCTTCCTTTTAGATTTAGATCAGTTCTAAGGGAAAAAGTGAAGATCAGACTTTATGGAGCCAGTAATAGTTTAAACCTGTTTGTGCTGTGTGCAAAATTGCACAAAGTCGCACTAAAGCGGGTTTTGAAGCAGGGGACTTGAAAGAGCAAGGAATTGGCCCAAAACGGCCAATAAACAACTAGTTTCTGAGCTGAGACCACTCCTCCAGGGAGAGATAGGCTGCTCAATGCTCCCCACTCTTATTGGTGAACACAGAAGCTTCCTCCTATCCAAGTAAAGATATGGGCAACACAGGAATCTGTACTAAAGTCCAGAATCCAGCAAACCTGAATTCAGGACTATTCTAGTTTAGAAAAGGCGGGAAACAAGGATTTTTTTTTTCTTTTTTAAGACAGATAGCAGGAAAACACAGTAAATGCCTAACACAGGCTAGTGCACTTGAATGAGCAGCCTCAACTTTTAAATTAAACAAAAACAGACGATTTTAAAGTGCAGGTAGCAAAAATGCAATAACAAGCTTTTTTTACGTAAAACAGCAGTTTCAGACTTGTTTTTCAGTGAGAATATGCAATGGCTACAGTAAAGGCAGTAGAAAATACTTATATCAGGTGTTTTCATCTCTCTGCTGCTAGCACCACTCTGCAGGACCAAGAGGAGCTTTGCTGAGTCGGAACAAGTGCAAAAACCGTGCCAAGCGGGTTTTTAAGCAGGGGACTTGAAAGAGCTAGGAATTAGCCCAAAACGGCCAATAAACAGCTAGTTTCTAGGCTGAGACCATTCCTCCAGGGACAGATAGGCTGCTCAAATCTCCCACTCTCACTGGTGAACAGAGAAGCTTCCTCCTATCCAAGTAAGGATATGGGCAAAACAGGAACCTGTACTAAAGTCTAGAATCCAGCAAACCTGAATTCAGGACTATTCTAGTTTAGAAAAGGCAGTAAACAAGGATTTTTTTTCTTTTTTAAGACAGATAGCAGGAAAACACAGTAAATGCTTAACACAGGCTAGCGCACTTGAGTGAGCAGCCTCAACAGTTAAATTAAACAAAAAACAATGATTTTAAAGTGCAGGTAGCAAAAATACAATAACAAGCTTTTTTTAGGTAAAACAGCAGTTTCAGACTCGCTTTTCAGCGAGAATATGCAGTCGCTAGAGTAAAGGCAGTAGAAAATACTTATATCAGGAAGCAGTCACTCTTTTTCATCTCTCTGCTGCTAGCACCACTCTGCAGGACCACGAGGAGCTTTGCTGAGTCAGAACAAGCGCAAAAACCATGCCAAGCAGGTTTTTAAGCAGGGGACTTGAAAGAGCTAGGAATTAGCCCAAAACGGCCAATAAACAACTAGTTTATGGACTGAGATCACTCCTCCAGGGACAGATAGGCTGCTCAAAGTTCCCTACTCTCACTGGTGAACAGAGAAGCTTCCTCCTATCCAAGTAAGGATATGGGCAACACAGGAACCTGTACTAAAGTCCAGAATCCAGCAAACCTGAATTCAGGACTATTCTAGTTTAGAAAAGGCGGGAGATAAGGATATTTTTATGGGATTTTAATAGCAGGAAAACACAGTAAATGCTTAACACAGGCTAGCACACTTGAGTGAGCAGCCTCAACAGTTAAATTAAACAAAAACAGATGATTTTAAAGTGCAGGTAGCAAAAATGCAATAACAAGCTTTTTTTAGGTAAAACAGCAGTTTCAGACTCGCTTTTCAGCAAGAATATGCAGTCGCTAGATTAAAGGCAGTAGAAAATACTTATATCAGGTAGCATTCACTCTTTTTCATCTCTCAGCTGCTAGCACTACTCTGCAGGAGCTTTGCTGATTCGGAACAACCACAAAAACTGTGCCAAGCGGGTTTTTAAGCAGTGGACTTGATAGAGCTAGGAATTAGCCCAAAATAGCCAATAAACAACTAATTTCTGGGCTGAGACCACTCCTCCAGGGACAGATAGGCTGCTCAAAGCTCCCCACTCTCACTGGTGAACAGAGAAGCTTCCTCCTATCCAAGTAAGGATATGGGCAACACAGGAACCTGTATTAAAGTCCAGAATCCTGCAAACCTGAATTCTGGACCATTCTAGTTTAGAAAAGGCAGGAAACAAGGATATATTTTTTTCTTTTTTAAGACAGATAGCAGGAAAACACAGTAACTGCTTAACACAGGCTAGTGCACTTGAGTGAGCAGCCTCAACAGTTAAATTAAACAAAAACAGATGATTTTAAAGTGCGTGTAGCAAAAATGCAATAACAAGCTTTTTTAGGTAAAACAGGAGTTTCAGACTCGCTTTTCAATGAGAATATGCAGTCGCTAGAGTAAAGGCAGTAGAAAATACTTATAACAGGTAGAAGTCACTCTTTTTCATCTCTCTGCTGCTAGCACCACTCTGCAGGACCACGAGGAGCTTTGCTGAGTTGGAACCACTGTGCCTTAATTCTTATCGATTATAATGAAAAGTGCAAGCTAAGATAATATTCCTTTCCATATAAATGGGAGCCATTCTTCTTAAAAAAACAGAAAATTAATAAAACAAATGAATGTGGGCATCTGTACAGTGTCAGTGGAATGTAGAAGTGGCAAATTATTTTTAACTAACATTCTTCATATTTTGTTTCAATGCCACTTTTGCACAACAAAACCACATTTACCTATGATCAGCACTACTTAATAATTCTAATCAGCATTACTGAATCTTCCAGTATAGAACTATGAATAAAGCATCAAACATTTTCTCATTTAAGCAACAAATCATTTCATGATCCTTTCATTCAAATACTGTTTTAAAATCCACTTCACAGCCATTGTGCTTTGGGTGTAATATGCATACATCCAGTTTTTTCCATTCCCCTTAATCACACATTTCCCAATATATATTACACTTTACATATATTTTTCAGAAAGTTTCCCATCTTTACAACAATTCTATTTCTTAAATTAAGTAATTAACTATACATAATAAGTGCTGCCAATACCTCACTCTAAAAAGCTCTCCATCAGGCAGTTATGTCCATAACTTTTCCATCAGACAACTGTTGCAGTATGCCTTCCTTAATCCTCAGTGTTACAAGCTAATTACAGTTGACTTTAAATCTAATAAAAAAACTTCCTGCAGTTTTCGAACCGATATTCATTTATCTTTGTAGTTTGCTCCCTGTCAGCTCATAATTAAATGAAAACAGAGTGTCATCCATGATCAAAACATTCATCTCATCATCACAAGTACTGACAGTAACCATTTCATTTTTACTAGACATTTTCATGGCAATGTTTGACTATATAATGATATCTGCAACCTATCAACAATACCAACAAAGGTGAAGAAGATTCAGAAGTTTTTTTTAATTACCTTTCTTAGTATATCACTGTTGTAAACATACTATCTGTCTATAAAGCACATAAGAATGACTGATATATACCTTCAAAAAATCCACAGGTTATCCCATACCAAACTGACAATAGGTGCACCTTCCAAATGGCAAAAAAAAAAATCAGTAATTATTTCAAGTAGGCTCCTTGGTTTGTTATGACCTGTATCATTCTTTACCACTTTACCTCTAAATATAGTTTGTTATTATTCAGCCATTAACCCTTGCAACTTTGATATTCAGTCTTTAAATGACACTTGTAATAATACTTCTTAAAATTCTTTGTCACAAAGAAAATAATCCTGTGAGTATTAGTTCACTTTTTTTTTCTGAAAAGCACAAACATGAAGAAGAGTTACACAGATACACAGTTCTTAAACTATGTTTATGTACAATGGAAATACAAATTAAATGTTTTATCATTTTCATCAAGACTCTTGGACAGGGAATATCTGTTTTTACAACAGTATTATGTACCACCTCCATATTCATAAAGCAGTAAAGCTCTGACTATGACCCATTTGACTGGGATTCAGTTAATAGTCAGGCACCTGTTGGACCTAGCATGCAGAAGGACAGGAATAAACAGAAAGGGCCTGCTCACTTCTCCTTGAAAGGAAGGGATCACACTTATTAGACCTAGTGCTTACCAACATGAGAGGGTGCTGCTTTCACTGTGTCACATTATCATCGGTGAAGTCTGACCCTCGAAATAAAAATCAACCCAGAAAGCCTAACTAAACTAACAGTTAGGAACTATACTAAAGCAAACTATGTCCTATTAAGCAATAGTTTAGCAACATTTTTGCTCGCCACAAACCTTGACAGCAGAATTATTTATAGAAGCCCTATAAAAACACGTAAATGGCTGCATTGAGTCTGCTGTACCTATCAGAAGTAAGCCTAGATCTAGCACCACAAACAAGCCACACTGGTGGAATCCTTTCCTTAACAGGCTATATAACAAAATAAAAAAGTCATGGTCAGACAGAGCAACTCTCACAGAGATAAGAACTCCCTGATTCAACTAAACAAGAAACTAAAAGGTCTAATAAGCTTCAACAAGACCAATTACGAGGTCAGGATAACCTCTCTGGATAAGGATAATCACAAGGCCTTTTTCAGCTATGTCAGGAACCTTAAACGTAATACTCAGCAGTGTGCAGAACTAGTAGTAAATGGCACAACCTTCACTGACTGCAGTAACATAGCAAATGTACTAGCTGATAAATTTAGCTCTATCACTCCGTCAAGTCCCCCCCCACACTGCCCTCTGTGTAATCCCTACTTCTGTATTCCCCCCCAACTATCACCAGGGAGCAGGTCTTGGAGGCACTTTCTAAGGCCAAAAACACTGCTTCAGTTTGCCCAGACAATATCCCCTGTTGCCTCCTAAACAGCCTAAAACCTGACCTAGTAGGATCACTTGAGACACTTTTTAACAACTGCCTCAAAACAGGTTATGTGCCAAGTGAATGGAGGGCCCCAGTGGTCATCCCTCTTCATAAGGGTGGACCATTAACTGACCCCAGGAACTACAGATCCATCAGTCTGACAAGTCTAATATGTGAAGCCATGAAAGACATTATCATGGACGTGATCAACAAGAACATTGTCAACCTACAAACACTGGAACCATCGCAGTTTGGCTTTTTTAAGAGAAGGTCTTGCCTACTTAACATGGAAGACTTCTTTGAGAGGGTCACCATGGCAATGGATAAGGGGAACATGGTACATACCATCTACCTTGACCTGGCCTAGGCATTTGATATAATACCCCACTCAGGTATTGTTAGCAAACTCTCAGAACTAGGCATAAATCCATACATAACTCAGTGGATTGCTAGCTGGTTCACAGATAGGACCCAAGAAGTCAGAATCAATGAGACCACCTCCACCAAGAGACCAATCACCAGTGGAGTACCCCATGTTGGGTGTGCTGCTGTTTGGCATCTACCTCTCAGAAGTCAAGGCTAATGTCAAAGGCCTCCGGTTCACCAAGTATGCAGATGACTGTAAATTGAGAGCTATCACAGATTCCCACATAACACCAGCATCCTACAATTTCGTCTAAAACAAACAAAGGACTAGTGTGAAAGCCATGGATTAAAACTCACTGCAAAGAAATGCATTATAATGCCCTTTTGAAAATGATCCACCCATGCTAATTACATCGATAAAACACCCTAAGAACTGACCCAATAGTTAGGGATCTGGGAACATATGTAGATAGTAATCTAGCGTTTGATTAACATGTGCTCAAGACAGTAAGAAAATCAAGCAAGGGCATGGCATCCAGGTCAAAAGAATTAATAGTGCCACTCTACTCAGCCCTTATCAGACCCATCATAGAGTCTAATGCCTCTTCTGGCATGTCCTTAACCAGGCACTTACAATAATTGGAATTTCCTTAAAGGCTCCTCACCATGAGAATTCAGGGTATAAATACCCTATATTACACTGATTGCCTTAAGGTCCATTCTCTGTACATTGTCTCTCACAGGTTACTGAGGCAAACTAT
>NC_056729.1:596520622-596653122 GCF_019279795.1 Protopterus annectens
TGGGGGGAGGGGCAGGGACCCCAGGCCAGAAAAGGTCAGTGAGTGTGTGTGAGTAAGAAAGAGAAGAAGGCAGACATATGGATATAATTAAAATAAAACCACTGTGATGTAGATATACCAACAAATGACCAGTTAGACAAAATGAGTAACTGCCTTTAGGGGTCCTCCACATGAAATTGTTGAGTGCATTTGTGCATGAACACAGCCAAACTCTGCTGGCTCTACATTTTGGTATGTTGGACAAGTGTGACCCATTCATGGTAGAGGTAGCAGTTCTTGTTGTCATCACTGACCACAAGAACTGGTTCTGCCAGGAGTTGCACTAACACGTCCATGCCAATGATCAGATGCAGAGCTGCTACCTGAATGTGACTCATGTATGCTGGACAAGCTGCCTTCATGGGTACACCCAGGAACATGACCCCATGACCTGCCATGTCTGAGTGTGGACAGCACACTTACTGACAGAGCAGTGGATGTACTGCCACTATGGGACCATGATCAGGCACAACCACTTTGACTGACAGCAGGTGATGTGGCTGACCTATGCCAACGAGGATACTGTTCTCCTCCCACCAGATATTCTATCACAGGCACCCCTCTTTCCAATGCAACATTCATCCAATCCAGTGAATCGGGACATGGTGGAGGCAGTCACTCATGTCAGAATGTGCCACATCCACTACCCTAAGCATTTGTCTGGAGCACCTATGGGAATGTGCCTGTGCCTCTGAGATGCCCCTTAATATACATAGAGTGGCACAGGAAGAGACACTTGGAACAGGTGGAGGAGGGACTGCAGGCAATCTCCAGGCACCCCTATCAATACTCCTGTGTGGCACCTCACCAACACTTTGGCTATGGCCAGACTCAACAGACACTGAAGCTGCAGTAGCCACACTTCCCTGATCAATGTCCTTGCCCTCCACCTGTCCAATATCTATGGGCTCACTGGACTGGGTAGGCATAGATCTACTAGCAGTGTCTGATGGAAATGCAGGGGATGGCTGTATGCTCACCTCCATGCTAGATTCAATTTCTACACTCCTAGACTGTGCCTCAGTTTGGCCACCATCATCAACAGAGTCTGCTGATACACTGACATCAGGTGGTACAGGGATCACACTCCCACTGTCATGATCACCTATGATCAAAAGCAAAAAACACAGGAAAAAATTATACCTGCACTACTATACTGCAATATATGCTAATAAACTAATAGTGCTGCCACTATTACAGAGAGTAAAGCAATACACACAGCAGGCCTGAGATCAACACCACACACTACCATATTTTTAACATGCTCAGCAGTGCTGACATAAACATGTCTGGCTTTCCATCCGCAGACGGTCCTGGAAGAAGTTAAGCAAGAGGTAAGGGCAACATCATCACAATTAACAGTAATGTGGAGGTAATACATTTACCCCATTATATGTCCATTAACTATAATTTCAACAAGAAGGTGGTTGACAACTCTTATAACTGCAGCAATCTTCTATACTCACAAAAAAAGATATGTGACACAGAATTAACTTATTGATTTCATTTGTTTTACTATATAACAGTATTCAACTGTTCAGATACCAAAGCCTACATGGAAGCTCCTCCTAGGATGTGCTTGCTGTCTTGGAAACTATTACTCTGACATCCAGGACATGCTGTACTGCACTCACCTAGGAGCTGTCTGGATCTCTGATACTGGCCAGAAACTCTTCATTGGTGGTTAGTGATGGTTCCCCTTTCCTTGGTAACCATTTGCTCATAGCCCACTGAAGCTGTTGTCCTCCATGCAGATGTGATCATATTAGTGGCCCTGTGATGTACCTGCTCACATATCCTGCAGTGGCCATCCATGGAATTTACATATACTACCTGCTGCAATTCTGCATCCTGCATGCCATATCTCCCCATCCCCTTTCCAGCAGAAAAGCATCATATTGCCTAAAGTCATCCACAATCACCTGGTTCTCATCATCAGTGAAGGGCATTCTCCATGGATTGACATGCCTGGATGGTGTACTTGTAGGTGTCATAAAAGCAACAGAAGGATAATACACATAAGTATCACATAACTAGAAAATAACTGTTTCCAGATAAAACAGAAAATGTAGCCAGTCAATATTACCTACTGGAGAAACATAAAACTGTCTACAGATGTGAAATACTAACAACAGGCAGGATGCAAAACAAGGATAGTAACAAGAGCAACACATCCTTGTTTGTGCTATTACAGTAACAGCTTTGCCCCTAAAACAATAGTCCATCCTTGCTTGTTTTATAACAGTAACTCACTCTTGCTTCCCCCAAAAAGAACAGCCTATCCTTCTTTGTGCCATAACAGTAACTCAGCTTTGCCCCCTCAAAAAACAACAGGAAAATGACAACTTTTGCTAAAAAACATCTTTGAAATGCTAAAAGTGCTATCAAAGGAACTGTCCCTGAAACATTTGTGCAAGTTTAGCACTATGTATTCCATTTCAATGTATTGCCAATCATGTATACCTCTGAAATGGCTTGGCAAACATGTCCATGACATCAGTACACTTCTAACTAATACATATAGATAAAAGAGCACAGTTATTTGCTTCAGATTTTTCTTAAATACATTCCAGCATATGCAGTATGTAGCTGAACAAATGGAAGCATACCTTCTGCAGTTCAATACTCTTCTGTGCAGATATATCCCAAAGTAATAGCGTATCTTCAGTCTTCTCCACATAAACAAGCCTCATCACCATCAGTTTACTTAGCTATATCATTGCCTTTTTATATAGTGTAGACTCATGTCTGTCAGCACAGTGAAGATGCAAATGAGGCATGAACTCATTAAAATTGCTGAATCCCAGAAAATTGGATCCGTGTATGGGTGTAAACATAGTGCAGCCACTCCCTCATTGTTTGGTGATTGATTAGTGTTTGGGAGATGGAAAACACAGTAGCACTGCCTTACTTCCACTAGGTGTGTAAGGTTAGAGCTACAAAATGTTAGATGTAAGGTAAGTACACAGCACACAAGTCACAGGTTGATTTCCTTCACATCCAACCTGCCCTTCATTTTTTGCCAGTTGTATATGATATTATTTCCACTTAATATCCTCACACATTTTAAGACCAGTGATGTAGAATGGCTTACACACTGCATGTCTGAGAATATTGCTCAGATAAATTAAGAATGGTCAACAAACACAGAAATGTAAAACAGAGCTGTATATTTGCAAGCAATAATCATGGCAGGTTGTGTGATCACTAGGTGCACTAAATCCAAAACTACTAAATGTACAAACAGTACTTGTGTGGTTTGATATCACCACATATACTGTTGCACTTGGTTTTGTGCATATTGATAAGTTCCTTGCTGCAAAGCTGTTTGTGTGTCAAATAGTTATAACACACCCATCTTGTGTTCTGAAGGTGCATTGGAGTGAGAGTTCAAATCCAGACCTATGTAGCAATATCTCATGTGTACTGGCATTTTCTAGTTTGCATGTTATAGGTTGCTTTTCCTCATTTCAACTACCTTTCCCTTTTCTATCTTTTTCTTTTTCTTTCTTTCTTTTTTATTGGCCAATGTTTGCATGATGGAGCACTTAGCATAAGCATGGGAGACGGAGACAGATGAATGCCAGGTTTGGCTGTGCTTATCCCATTTGTATGAAGCAGGGCACTGCCCAAACTGGGCAACTAGCCAGACAGGACCTAGACAGCCAAAAACAGAAAACAAATGCTTTCAGTTAATACAAATAGGCATCACACAAACCCAATAAGTGATGTTGCACTGCAGTTAACACCAATGCCTTAAGAATGAATATTAAAATAAGGAATGGCATGTAAATAGTCCTGTGGCAGCAGGTGTTAAGTGTAGGGCTGGAGTACAGATGGTCCTGTGTTCTAGTACAGAGTGTGCAAAATTTGTTTTATTGTTGTGACATTGCAGTTTATAGCAATGAACTGCAACATAGACAAGCATTGTCTCAACCTTCTTGTGACAGCAGGTGTAAGTGTAGAACTGCCATACATATGGTCCTGGGTTTGAATACAGCACATTCCATTAACTTTTACTGTTGTTCCACTTCCCATTATAGTCACTCTCACTTAAACCACTTGACATGGTGTAGCTGATATTATTTATATGTATGAGGGCTGAGGCACTAGTATTGTGTCAGTTATATATTCATTTATCTATATATTATCACATTTATTCTCAAATGTATGAATGTGGGTGTATTGTGTACTATATTTCTGTAAGTAGATGTCTGCTATCTGGACTGCCAAGGCCTCACATTTGTCTAACACACATACCCAACTGACTGTACATCCAATAACCTTGAATTTGCCTTGCTTGCTAGTGTTGCACTCCAATTACCATCACACAAGCACAGTGCTCAGAGGTGCACACTGCTGAGTATCATGTTTGCACGATGGTAACCAGAACACAGAATTTTCAAACAGTGTGCACAGTTCCAGGAACTGTGATGACTGGAAATGGTTAGAAACCATCACTCTCCATTGCTCTAGATGTCTGGCAGACATGGCAGGTGTTTGTGGGGGAACTTCTCAGATTTAGAGCACAGAGATGGGGTGTCAGGAGTCCAAGATTTTTGATGGATTCTTAGTTAAAAACCACAGTGCCAGCCTTCTGCAGGATAAATATTCTTGCTTGCAGTATAAGTTTGAAGTTTGGGATGGTTTAGCCTGGGCTGTAACTAGTGCCACTGGTATGTCCCACACTGGTAAACAATGTAGGTATCATGACAATGACCTCTGGAGTAGGAAAAGGGATACCCTCGACCACTGGATGAGGAAATTTATTATTGTGGACATCCCACACCTTTATAAGTATCAACTACATAAAATACGTGTAAGACTTAGAAAGCTGAATATAGGCAAGACTGGTATTCATAATGCCATTTTGTTCTGTTTTTTTGCACAGCTGCACATGATCGTGAGGTAAATGTCTGAACCCATGGGTCTAGATTGGCAAGGATGAGGGAAGCATGTGGTATGTATGCAGCAGAATACTAGTGTTATTCTAGCATTAAAATTTAAAAATAGCGTTTTGATATTCCCTAGAGTTGTATTAAATTGAATATGCATATCTCAGCTGTAAAAGCAAGTATGCATGCATTAGTCTGTAGCACAAACCAAGAGTTCAATAGAACAATATCAAATTTAGCATGCATATCTAAACTGTAAAACGAAGTATGCATGCATTAGTCTGTAGTATAAGCCAGGAGTACAATATTACACTTTAGTCAGAGGTTGTGGGTTCACATACCACTCTTCCCATCTATACAATACTGTTACCTCTGCAATTTATATTTAAATTAAATTAAAACCTCTATACCAGTGGCACAGATGCACTGCTGTAAAGTGTGATCTGTATAATTGGAACACACTTATGTGTAATATATGCACATGTCAAGGGGCACTTGCAATCTGTAGTTTAGTGTGCATCTGTTAGGATCTCGTAGCCTTAAAATTTATCTATTAGGAGTAGGTCATCTTAAAAGCAAAAGTTAAGATAATAAAGTCAATTAATTGTATCAATGCATTAAATGTGACATATGAAGGTACTAATCGTATTTCTTCTTTTTCTTTCACCCCAACCCTTATCTTCTTTTTTTTCACTTTTTTATTTTATTTTATTTATTTTTTTATTATGTGTTGTCAAAATGTGTCCATGTCATCCATGTGTACCACATCACTAAATACTCCAGAGCACAGCGGGGGAGGCCTGCCCCACAGGATCCACCTTCTCCCACTCTGGCTCCAGTACCATTACCCAGCATGTGTGGGAGCCAACCTGGCAGCATCACCTCTGTTGCTCCTGTATTGTCTGGCCCCTCAGATAGTCCTGCCCTGGAGGTTGGTCCACTAATACCATCTGGATAAGTGGCAGAGATGATTTTATCACCCATGCTGAATTTCCAAGGATGGTGCATTGGGTTGTGCACCACACTGGTGCTGCATGCCTATGCCAGCTGGATAGGTTGTTCTCCTTCATATTAGATAATACTAGGAGGAGGAGACAAATATGTCAAGCACTCCAGCCAGTGGCAAAGTGAGATTACAGTGATGACAGTCCAGTGGGTGAGAACTCAATTCTCACTGTCACCCAGCTTGATGACCATGGGTTTGGGGTGTCCCCACATTCACCATAATCATGGTGTCCCCCAACCTTTTGTGTACATCACCATCCCTGTCTCTTGTCTTGTCTCTCTGCAATTGCTTCCTCACCTAAACAGCTTACTTCACCCAGATATTTCTATTTCCCTTTCCCAACATTCCTCTCTCTTTCTATCCCACAAAAAAAATAATAATTGTCCCAAGCATAGATATTCATTTCTACTGGATTTGGTCCAGTTGTCTATAAAGCATGGTTGTGTCGTAGTTGCCCCCTCTTTCTGGAGGTGAAAGTCCAAGTTCAGTTAATATTTTGCAGATATGTGTGAAAGAAATGGATAGCTATGGTTCTTTCCTACTTGTCTCCTGCACATTCGTGCCCTGCTTTCCCTTTGTTTTCCCCCCTGCTTGCTCCCCATTTCACCACTGGTCTATTTTCCACATGTCTTATCTTTAATGTATTATTGCATGATGGTGAGCCTCTCACACCAATGGAATACAACGGTAATGTAAAAGTAGTAAAAAGTATTACAATATTTTTTTTAACCCAGTACCATCTGGCAACAAAAAGGAACATATCACTACATTAACTGCATTAACACATGCTGCTACAGAGTCAGTTAAGTAGCAGGTGTATTGCACAGACTCAGTGCTAACTGTAAGACCATGTTCTTCCCCCTGCTTGCTCTTCATTTCACCACTTTCCTATCTACCCCATTTTAACTCCTTTAATCTCATCAACCAATAGAATTACACACAACACATATAAGTAGCAGGAAAAAACAATGGATCCCTTCACTTTTTGGGCTACATGTTTATGAGAAGGTGCCCATCACACACCAATGCACAGTAACAGTGAGAGGAAGAAAATATTGTGGTTACCTTCACGCAATGCCACTTAACCCCACTATACTATGCCAAAACAGAGCAACACATTTCATATAAACAATTCATGCCATTGCATTATCACTCTGTAAGGAAAAGTATTTTAAAGTATGAGATACACCTGTACTCTAACGCAGTACAATCTGGGCCAAACAGAATGTATCAATACCTACTTCTTCACTTCAGCATGCACTGCTGATATCATCCACTATAAGTTGACCTACAGCCATGTAAAAGTCAGATTTGTGCTGTGGTGCTTGCATAAAGTACTGTATTTTGTAATCTATGTACTTAGGTAAATAGAAGTTCTAGTCTCACTGCAGTCAACTGTGTTTGTGTGTGTGTGTGTGTGTGTGTGTGTGTGTGTGTGTGTGTGTGTGTGTGTGTGTGTGTGTGTGTACTTGATAAACAGTGCAGAAAGCATTTTACAATAGCATGTGAGACACTACTTTTACCATCTTCCTCTCAACAGACTCACATCCTTTGCAATACATATTTCAAGAGCAGTGCTTTCAAAATATTCACATACTTCATGGCATGGTTTTTAGTACCTGTATTTTCTTGGTGTGAAACCACCATGGTCTGTCCATCTGCTGCAGGTATTTGGTGAGGTACATGCAAAGGAAGCATTATACTGTATTAGTGTTTGGATTAGGTTTGTGTACAGTGCTGTTATATTCTCCTCAGATCTGGATGCAATGGCCTGACTTGTGATGTTCATGATATAGCCTTTGCTTGCCACTGTGGACACTTGGTTGAAGTTCAGATTGCTATCTACTTGCATTTTGCACCACTGGTTTCAACATAGGGGGAGTGTTGACAAAGTGTTTTTACCAGGAGATTCTACTTTGCATAAGGCACAAATACTGATACATTCTTTATTTATTTGTAGATGTGTGGCTTTGTCACCAATCATTTGTGTGAGTTAGCCCCTTTTGTACCATAGTGAAATCATTGGTGGACTCAGTGATTGCAACCAATATGCATGAATCAACAAACTTGGTAAGCTACAGGTCATATTTTGTAGCCTGGACTGTTGACAAATAGATTCCAAACAGTATAGGGCCCAGCACAGATCCCTGTGGTACTCCAATGGTGACAGCTACAATGGTAGAGGTTGATTCACCAACTTTCACAGTATGTGATATGTTGTTGAAAACACTGATTAACTATCTAGTAAGGTAAATGTTAATCCCCATCTGGTAGTGTTTGTCAATGATGCCTGAGTAGTAGATTGTGTCCAAACCCTTGGACAGATTAAGATAGGCAGTGTGCACTTTGTTACCATCATACAGGCCTATCTCACAGAAACAATGGGCTGTGACAACATCATAGATTGCCTATAGCATGACTCAGAACATACACCTACCTGACACGGTGTGATATACACTTCAAAACACCCTTCAGATGGACCATGCTCCCATAGAAAGGCATACATTGACATGCATCCATCTGAGTGGGTTGGGGAAAGCACCTGATGCATACATGTATAGACACATCCTGACTCTCCTGATCTGTGAGATAGACAAACATGTCATCATGGACCTTCTCTAAATGGGCACAACTAATATCCCAGCTGTGTGCAATAGACGTGTGTGAGTTTTTGATGCTAAATCTATGTTACATCTTTGAGATGTCCTTAAAGATCATCATCCCATAGAACTTGAAAAGGCCAAGCTAGTCAACAGGAGTCCACACTGAGGTATTCACTCCACAGTGACAGATGTGGCCATCAACACCTATATCACCACGTGGGTAGAACAATGGATCACATACATGACATCTAAATATGTAGAAATGTGTGAAATTACCTATATCTCATGTCCTGTGATCATGTGTGTACATCAGGATTGTCAGCTATGTCCTTTCCTGTCCATGATTGAAATCACAGATGTCAAGAATGACATACAAATCCTATGTTCCACCAGCTATCTAGAGGACTACAGTTTGTGGACAATTATTGACTCCAGCTGTGGCATTGATTTAATACAGACAGTATCAATACACATCAAAGATGGCTGCCACAGCCATGACATCACATGAGATGAAACAAAAAAAAAAAAAACATGTAAGGATTTATTTCGCTATGCAAAGAAATGCACAGACCAAGAATCATGTAGATTTCACACCCTATCAGCAGATTAATTATTATGTTGTCTTTCCTGGGATATGTGGTATGTGGAATGTCCACCAGCATGTGTCCACAGTGGTGGGTATTCTATTGTAGGTAACACAAATACTGTGTATGTGCAGGACATCCACACAACAGGCCATAATGCCTTCATAGTTCCAGCACTATACCAGCACCTGAGTACAATTTCTTCATGACCCTCCATACATGTCCTCCAGAGATGTGCAACTGAAATGCACCACCTTTGTCACTGTGAGCTGTCTCACAAATATTTGTGCATACCTAGGTATTAGTTTAGTTGCATAAACATTACTGTATGATGTCACAGAACCCCCCACCAAGATGTAATACCACATGCATGTGTTCATAGGGTCATAGATTCATAGGTAGGTACTAGGCTATTGGCCCTAGGGCCTATATAAGAATAGTCAAAAAGGTATCCTGGCTTTTGCCACCCAGGAAAATTATTTAACTGTGCCCCTGTCGAGCAGAGCCACAGAAGTGGTCCCCGGGGTGAATTTCTTATTTCCCATCCAGTCATCAAGATTTTTCTTGAAGAATGCTAATGAGGAGCTTTGTTTGATATAGATAGGTAGTTTGTTCCAGAGTATGGGAAGACTCTGGGACAGGAATCTATCCCTCCAGCATGTTCTGTTTATTGTGGTGACAAGGTTTAGGTCCCTAGAGAGTGTAGCTTAGAGGGATTGGGATTTCTTTAAGTGGAGCATGTCCAACAGCTCTGGGTTTGACATAGCTTTGTATGTTAGGCAGTGATTGCCTCTGAGTAGGCAATATGCAATGAAGTAAAGCTGGAGTTTTTTGAGACAGTCTGCATAGGGCATCTGTTTGAGTTCTGTAATCCTTTTTGTGAGGTATTTCTGTGGCCTTTCATGTTGTTGTAGATGTCTTGTGAGGTACATACCAAAAGGGCCATTGTACTCTATAGTGGGTCTAATGAGTGATGAGTAGAGGAGAACAATGACCTCTTTTTTTCCCTGGATGAGAAACCTTTTGTGATGAGGTGTGCCATGTAGATGGATTTCCTGACTACTGTGTTGATGTGATTATCAAAGGATAGACTACTGTCCACCTGTGTCCTAAGGTCTGTTATCACAATTTTGGTGTTGAGTAGATTATCGCCTATGTGATAGTTCATGGGTATAGAGTTTTTAACAAAGGGGGTGACAATGCACTTTTTGGTATTGAGCTTAAGGCCATGGCTTTGACCCCAGGCATCTGTCTCAGTGAGGTCTTTTGTAGGATGTCCACATCGTTAGGAGTTTTGATTATGGCTCCTAGTTTGCAGTCATCTGTGAACTTCATTAGCCAAAGACCTGCTGTCTAAGTCTGTACTTCAGAGAAGTAGATACCAAACAGGAGAGGACTCCGGACTGAACCCTGTGGTGCTCCACTTGTCACTGGTCTGAAGTCGGATTTGGTGTCTGCTACTTTCACAGTGTGGGTTCTGTCAATGAGCCAGTTGGCAACCCAACTTGTGACATAGGGATTAATACCTAGTTTAGTGAGTTTATCTATAATTCCAGAGTGGGGGATGGTGTCAAAAGCCTTGGCAAGATCTAGATAGGCTGTGTGAACCACCTTACCCTCGTCTACGAATTGGTGACTGCTTCAAAGGAGACATGATCTGCCTTTTACAAACCCAAATGATGTGGGGTCAGAAGTTTGGAGATTATCAATGTCTTTGTTTATAATTTCCATTATGATACATTCCATGGCCTTGCAGACCAGACTCGTCGGGCTAATGGGGCGGTAGTTCCAGGGGTCTGTGTTGTCTCCCCCTTTGTGGAGTAGGATAACCTTTCCTTTCAGTGGGCACAAAGCCTGAAGAGAGGCTATAATTGAACATGTTACTTAGGTGGGGTGCCAGTTCATTCTGTAGTTCATGTAGAACTCAGACAGGGATGTTGTCAGGTACCATGGATGCTGTGTTCTTGGTTTTGGAGAGTGTGTTTTTTACCTATGCAGCCATGATTACAGGAACTTTGCATTCTTCCGGTATAGAGATGGGCCCTTTATGGGGTGAGAGGGGGGTAAAGTTAGCATTGAACCTATCTGCCAAGATGGTGGCAATATCAGTTGGTTCTGTATTTTTAGTGCCATTGTGTTGTAACTCAAAGCAGATCTGAGTGTTGCCATTGAGATTCTTAACATAGCTATAGAATGCTTTGTGGTTGTCTTTAGAATCAGTGGCAATTTTATTTTCTTAACTAGCTTTGGAGGATTTTATGAGGGATCTCAGCTTCTTACTGAGGCTGACCAGGGAGTTCCTCCAATCATGGAATTTTACTCTTTTTTTGCAATAGTTTCTTTCTTCTGTTGTAGAGTTTGTTTATGGCAGGGGATCACCAGATTGGCTTCCTGTTTTTGGAGGATGGCATCTTGGTTCTGTTAGGCATAGCACGATCCATGCACTTGTGTAAGTGCTTATAAAGTGCATTTCTGTAGGATTCAGCAGTCTGTCTGCATGGGTATCGTGAAGTTTACCACTTCTGTCTTAAGAAGCATGAAGTTGGCTTTGGAGACATTTTTTACAGTGGTTTCCCAAATGGGGAGTGGGGGCGGGATGTGGATGTCTAGGGTGATTAGCTTGTGGTCGGATCTGACCAATGAGGAATTGACTTCTGGTGTGGAGCACTGGTCACCCATTTTGGTAATAACTAGGTTTAGGATATTGCTGCCCCTGGTGGGGGTGTGGATAAGTTGATCCAAGACATTGGAATTTATGAATTCCAGAAAACGTTGAGCAAAAGAGCTGGTACATGAGTAGTTTTCCCAGTTAATGGTGGGTTAGTTTAAAATTGTCCATTATTAGGGTGTTGGATTGGGCTCCCTATCAGATAATCAAAACGCCGAACATCCAAAACAGCGAAATCCAAAATGTCGACGTGTTTTGGTTGGCCCGTCTTCGTTATAGCTCCATAAGATAAGTGTGCAATAGGTATGGATCTTAGGGTAGGGTGCGGGTTAAGGTAAGTGTAAAGATAGATAATGTATGTAAGATTTAGTGTAGTGGTAGAAGTAGAGTTTTGTTAAATGTATTTATGTGTGTTATTTATTTTGTTAAGGTATATCTCCGTAGGGGAAGTGTGCGATAGTTACGGACCTTAGGGTTAGGGAGGGGTTAAGGATAGTCCATAGATAGTTGTGTATGTGGGGTTTAGTGTAGGGTTAGAAGTTGGGTTTTGGTGCTTTACTTTAGGATTAGGAGTAGGGTTTGCTTAGTGTATGTATGTATGTGGTTTACTTATTTTGTTTGGGTAGGTAGTATGTAGCGGGTGGTGGGGTTGGCCGACTATGACTGTTCGATGTTTTAAATTTCGAGGTTTAGTGCGTTTGGTCTATTCGTTGTTCAGTTAATACGTGTCGCTCTTTTGGTATTCGCTGAAATGGATTTTCGTGGAACTGATATAGACCCATTGGATTGTACCCTAATATTTTTCAGTGTATCAAGAAATGAGGAGTGGGAATCCTGGGGCATGGTGAAGAATCTGTAGCAAGCTATAATTTGGATTGCAGTCTTGCCCAGAGGTAATTGCACTTGGATAATCTTGGATGCATTATGCTGATTGTTAAGCATTAACATTTTTAGGTTTTAGATTATTTAATTTAAATAGCAAAAATTTTTACCGCTAAAAACTGATGCTCTTTATAAAAGCTTACTGCAAAATAAAAAGAATTAACTTTAAGAGCAAATAAGTGTCATGCAGTGATAATATAAATCAAGATTTAGTCATGTCAGCAAATCAACAAAGCATAAAAAAATCAAAAAAGCATATAAAATAACAAAGCAACTTTAATTATTTTCAAACTTTCCCAATTTGTTTGGCTGATCAATTTTCGCAGCCGAGAGCCCATAACCTCTTACCTCTAAACAGCGCAAAGGATCCATCTAATATAGGAGAAATCTCACCCCTCTCACTTAGTATTTAATTCTTCCGCTCAGTTCAGTTCCACCAAACAGATTTCTCATTCCTTCCATATTTGATTCACGCAGGCTCCTACATTCCAACTATTCTTCTAACACCCTCCTGACCCTCAAACGCAAACAAGGAATCAAGGCAATCAAGACGCACTGCAAGCCATTTTTAAAACAACTACACACACAAACCTTACCATTTAACCACACGACAAAACTTTTACCTGTTGCAAAGAAATTAACAGAACAACGGGGGTCAGGACCAAAGGGTCAGCAGTTCAGGGAATGAAATTCTTATTAAGATAAGATAGCACAGAAGAACAGAACCAGGCTCTGATTAGGACAATACACTGGTGTACTACTCTCTATGACTTAAAGATTATAATTCACTTGTTAGTCTTTCAAATTATTTGACTTACTTTGATGCTTTAGAGACATAGATTTGTTTGACTTGTTTTTTGTGAGACTTTTTGTCCTTAGAAATTTCTTTTCTTTGAAAAAACAGTACATAAAGAAAAAGACTAATAAAGACCAGTTAAAATAGAAAGACATTTTTATACAGTACAAAGTACCCATCAGATTTTATTATTGAGATGATAATCTCAAGAGGGTTTAAACTAATTGTTCCAAGCTATTTTAAAAAGTGATTAAGTAAGACTTAAAACTAAGATTATTAAAATAAGTCAACTTTCAGAAGTAGTAGTGAAACCAGCTCACAAGGGGGTAGTGAAAGTAGACACCACTGAATATGTGACTTTAGTGATAACTAAATACAGATACAATACTAACAAAAAGAAACACATAAAATAATACAATACTTACATAATAAGACAGAGTGAACTAGATATTCTTGATGTGCCGACAGATACAGATAAGTGTAGATATTATTGAATACCTTTGATATACAAACATTATATTATTATTAAAATAACAATAAGATAAAATACCCCATCCATCCCATCCCTCCCAGACTGATGAGACCATATTGTATCTGGGGATGACACCACAACAATATTTTTATTTTGGACAATACAACATCTTGAATATATCCATGGAATTGGATTTTGAAGGATACATATCATCTATTAGAGAGTTTAAAACCATACCACTCACATTAGCATCATCAATCATCACAGTATTTACATGTATTCTACTAGAGTATAAAAGCTTTACATACATAGATGTGATAAGACAATACAATATGTAAGAGTACTTTAAAGCTTTACCAAAGAGTTTATCTAATAAAAGAAACCATTGGTTTGTCAAACATTAGAAACTGAAACTACTTTTTATAGCTTTTTGTTTTATTATGAACTATTATTTGCAACAATGAGAGGAACCATATTATTTACCCCAATGCAAAGCAATAATTATCAACCTTGTAGTATATTTACGGGACAAATTAATGTAGTATATATGCATATATTTTATATTACAGATGATTACAGCATTTTAAGTCAGTATGATATATGCTTTTGATGATATACCTGATACTTTTGAGGGTACATGATAATTTTACTTTCTATTACTTTCTACATATTTTTTAGAGATTATCTCTATACTAACTGTTTAAGAAGATGTCAAGTTAAAATAAAATTCACTAACCTAATATCTCTGTACTACAGGAAAAACATTTGGGAACATGCCATTTTGACATCTTGACAGTTACAGAATACAGTTTCTAGGAAATCCACTAAATAATTTATAGTTACAATATTTACTAAGGAGAGCTAGGTGATTGAAAGGATTGAATGACTAGCCAGATTTATGATTATTTTGAAATTTTTAGCAGAGAATAGAAAAATATGGAATAAGAGGAGAAAGAATGAAAGACAAGAAGTCTTAGATAAACATACAGTTTATGAGTAAAGATCATAATTTATGAGTAAATAGTAGTAAGTATGTTCATATTAACAAGATTAAAACAAGAAAGAAATGAACTATAATACAGAGAATGATAGATTAATAATATTATAAAATATACAAGTTAACTTGATAATTCTGAATACCACATATATGCATATAAATCAATAGTAGAGCATATAACAATTAGAATGATAATATAGAAATAGTGATAATTAAAAATTGATAAATATATTACCATTGATATTATAAAAATAAAAAATAAGCAATTTACCAGCAAGGATGATAGAACAATACAATAATACCAATGTAATACCAGTACCATGTTACCACAACCATACAACCATATAAGCATCAACAATACCTACATCCCTATTACATACCCTATTATTTATGCTAATCCCTAGTTTATAAAATACTAATACTTACATAATATAATATACTTTGCCACTATTCCTTATATAGACTAGCCTTCTATATAGGAGGAGATAAAAGGGATCATAATATAGATCATATATGTGAGAACAAGAAACAAGATAAAACACATAGCAGGGCAAGGCACCAGTAAGGAATAGTAAGGAATAGTTTCAATTTTATATCAAACAAACAGACCAAACAACAGGGAGAACCAACAGGAGAGGGGTGATTTAGCTTTGCAGAACTTCATTGTATTAAAAATTAGCTGCACAAGGCCAGCTGCAATTTTACCTCCTGGCATTAATAATTATCTTTCCATTAAACCAGCATTAGTGGGGAGGAAAATGTAATTAGTCTGTATATATATTATATATATTATTTATATTATATATGGCTAATATAAGCATCACAGCTTATTATCAAAGCATTATGGTATATATATAATAATATAAGTAAATATATATTTTTTAAGATGTTTTATTTATATAGTTTAGTTTAGTATATATATTAATATTAATAATGCTATAACATGATAAATGCTTAGTTTATGCGGAAGGCAGAGCATGAAGATGCTTCTGCTATTTTATTTCTATGTTTTATTATATATATATATATATATATATATATATATATATCTTTTATTATAGGTCTTTATGGGTTCTATATATTACATGGAATATTTTATTTTCAAGAGCATTAGATACTAGTGCTATTATAGGTACTAGATATGTTATAAAAATTTATATAATTTTAAATTTATATATATTTTTTGTATATATTATTTTTTATTATATATATATTTTTATATATATATTAATATATTTTTTACAAATCAAATTTATATTATATTTTTATATTTTTATTTTTTTTTATTTTCTTATTTTTTTACATTATTATTTTTTTTTTTTTTTATTGTCTGATATACATAAATAACAAATACATACATAAAGTTTAAAACCAAATTAATGAATTAATATAATATTAATATATAATTTAATTTATATTTTATTTATTTATTTAACTAGATCATAAAATATATATAAGTCACATAATAATAATATATAAGTTAAAAGTATTAGTATGGAATTGTCTTAAAATCAAATATAATGATAGTATGTATGTATTTATATATAATTAAGTTAGTATGCATTATCAGTTATTATATATTATTATATTTAATTAGACAAACATACAACACATACTTTAAATAGTTTTGATTTTATATCATTTATTTTAATTTGAAATGAATAATAATGAGCATAATTAATAAATAAATAAATAAATAAGAATGCAGATAATTTTTTTGATAGTAATTTGATGATAACTAATGCATAAGTATGAATTGTTGAGTATTCCCACCATTGGGGTATTAAGCGTGTATTCTGTTTTGTAAAAAAATTAGTCTGAAGAGGTAGCTCTGAAAGCGCGAAAATCCATCTTTCTAATAAACAGGTCTTGGATTTATATCGTGTTTGCTGAATGAATATTTATGCTATTTGGAAAAGAAACACATCATGGCTATGCATCTCACTATATTTCATTCATGCATTATGCTGAGCAACTAGCCTGGAGGTGTGGATATCCTTAATGAATATGGACACGCCTCCGCCTTTAGTTTTTCGATCCAGGTTAGGTGGCCGAAAGGTGTAGTATGAATTATAGCCTGGTAATGCAGGGGTGCTCTCTGGAGCCTTGATCCAGGTCTCTGTCACTGCACAGATGTCGATGTTCTCCATTTTAAGGAGTGCCTCGAGTGAGTGCATTTTGAGGTTTAGACTTCTAGCATTGAGTAGCATTACCCTCAGATTTATCTTGCTTGTACCTGTTACCATGGTGAATTTGTCATTTGAACCTTGCCTAAAAAAGGCACTATAGGGGTGGCAAGAGCCTTAGCCAGTATCCGGAATCCCAAGGTGACAGGTGCTGGCCATCTCTGGCAAAGCATCGTGGCCTGTCGATCATGTCATCCCAGCAGACAGATACTGGATCCCCTTAGAATGACACCAGAAGCTTAGCCAATTGTTGAAGTCAATCATTTTGTCCTTGTACTGTGGTATCATTCTGAGTGATGGCAGGATGCTACGCAGGGCCAGGGTCATACCTGCCTTGGCTACAAGATCGGAGATCTCCTTCATGTCTCTTTTCATGTAGTCCAGCGAGGTATGTCTCAGGTCATTCACACCAACATGAACAAAGACAATGTGTGATATCTGTTTTAGTGATGCAGCCATGATATAGCTGTCTAACAACTTTGATGGCATGGTTTACATTCATGACAGTGCAGATTGTTCCATATATATTTCTGCCATGCACGCCAGTCAACTAGCCTGGAGTGATCATAATGTCAAGTGTCTCTCCTCACACCTCCTGCAAATGTTAGTGTCAGGGCAGTGTGCTTGATTACACTCATAGATTGCTGACATGTCCTAATAGTTGTACAAGTGTGTTGGTGCTGAGCCATCTATTCTCACTCAGAAACACATATATTGTGTCAGAGACATGGTTATTACTGGTGGTACTATTGTGATATTGTCCATGTTTGTGCATGATGGTTTTACTGTCGGGCATTAGTCTGTATCTGTTTCCTACTTGTTGGAAGCCTGTGCTAACAATATAGACATACAGAGGCAAATCAGTTTGTACAGCTTCCCAATATGCACCCAACCCCAATCGTATTTAACATCCATGATACATGTCCTCTCCATTGTTCATGTCTAGATGCTTATATCACACAGGCATCCTCCACTGTTATGTCACCTTGTGTGATAGTCACATCATATACATTTGTCACTATGCAGCCTGTACTCTGCCATGTGGAGATGTGATTACTGTTCCTGCTGCAACTGTCTTCCTTTTACATTTCCTCATGTGCGGTACATTACAATGTTTTACCTGTCCTCCTTACCAGTGTTTATCCCTAAATGTCATCTGTGTGTCCCTATTCAATAAACACACTTCCCACAACTTTTTCTTATAAATGGCAGTCCATGTACCCTTACAGATCATTGACGCACTTGTATAGACTACCTGGAATAGAATTCCACAATACTAGGCACTATATACACTGTTCTGTCCAGTGCCTGCAACACATATATTAATATATGAAAAACCCTGGTATTCCTTGTGTCATTCCACACAATCCCACTAGCCCAGTTTGCTGGAGTGTACACATAAACTGTCCTGTCCTGTCCCTGCAACATAATACATTATTATATGTAAAACCTTGGCAGTCTGTGTGGCATTCCATGCAATCCAGCTAGCCCAGTATGCTGGAGTGTAGACATACATTGTTCTGTCGTGTCCCCACAACATAATACATGAATATATGAAAAACCCTGGTGGCTCGTGTGGCATTCCTCACAATCCCACTAACCTAGTTTGCTATGCTGTAATTAAGTTCACTATCTGTTTTGCTTTACATGGTTTCCTGGCCACCATAAAAACCTGCTTGTTTACGTTTGAAGGTGAGCCATGGCATGAATATTCATGAACCGCTGCTGATCACCACACAAACATGTAAACTCCATGTAGGCTTTGCCCAAAGCCAACACATAGTTTATTGAATCTCAGGGTGTATTTACAATAATGATTATGAATAGTTATAAATATCCCATTGCTAACTAATTGGTCATGGATGAAAAGGGTCTTTGGAGCCATCCACCTACCCAGTTAACAAGCAGTGAATAAACAATAAAGTATTGATTCACTTCTACTGCTTGTATTGTTCAACCATAATAAAGTTTGTCATGTATTATTAACTATGTAAAACTCTGTTGTTCTGCATCACCAACTGTATAGAACTGTGGAGCTTTTCTCCCAGGGCCTCCACTGAAAAGAAGCCTGTACGACCCTGTTGGATTTTAATAGTGATCTAATGCTAATAAATAATTAAATAAATAGATGTACTAGAGTAATGATATCAGCAGTGGTTTTACCACTGTGTTTTATCTGTAGTGTTAAATCTTGTTTATTTGTTCATACATCATCCCATTTTATACCAACCATTTCAACACAAGTCATGCACTGTTATTCAGAATAAAGCAAGCTTGTCTATGTCTCATACAATAGAAACATAATGTGTCTGTGAATTTTGATCATGTCAGATGGTTACATTTCTTAGGTGGAATAATGAGATATTATGTGCAGCAAAAGTTTTTGCCATCTTGTTACAAATTATGAAAATAGGATCTCATGTAGTATTTTACCAAGAGTCAAGACTGGAAAAGCAATGTAAATGAGGTTTGAAACACCAGAAAGGATGATGAACTGCAGATTTCACATACTTACCTGAAAGGGTAGTGATCATAATAATTCTCAAGAATGTATGATGGATACATGCAAGGGCCTGAAAAAGTTACAGCTGTAGGTAGCTTATTATATTAAGCCAAACATGGAATTTTCCTATCATTAGAATTTTTTTATGGGCCAAAAATGGATGGTATTAAACTTTGGAAAGAGGTATGAGAGGTTATTAGGACACACCCCTTAATACATTTCCTTAAAATTTTGGGAAGGGGGGTCTTCAATGGATTATAAATTCCATAGCCATTAAGGATAACTGCAGGAAGGGTAAAACTATCAATGGGAACACACATGATGAATATTAGCTTGGAAGAAAATGATGTTACAGACAAATGGGGAGTTTTAACCTTCATAATTTAGGGTGTGCGCCTATTTCAACTGGCAATAATGTGGTTGGACCAATCTCCAACATCTGTTGCTTATAATTAGGATCAACGATTTTTGGCTCTTAAAAAATTAAATTCCATTTTCATATAATGATATCCAGGAATAAACCCATGATTTCAACTATAATTTCTGGTTATTACCATGATTTCATTATATTTAAGTACTTAAACTCTGAGCTTTGGCCACCTAAGACCTACATGCAATCAACTGAACGTATAAGTGAATTTAAGAAAATATTTATTTCCACTTTTTTCAAATAATACAGCATTTAATTTGATTTAATTGTGATGCATTGAATACTATCTAGCTGGAAGTTGTGGCTCTGTTTTTTAAGACAATGCTTGTTAGAATTCCTGAATAGCCAGTGATAAGTGGGGGTAGTTCACTTCATTGTTATTCAGTTTCTGCCTTATATAAGTGGTACATTTTGGATTATTTTTTGCTTAAACTTTGAGCTTTGGCCAGCTAAGACCCACATGCAAGCAATTGGACGTATAAGTGAATTGAAGTAAATCTTTATCTGTACTTTTTTCAAATAATACAGCATTTAAATTGATTTGTTTGTGTTGCATTGAATACTATCTAGCTAGAAATTGTGGCTCTATTTTTTCAGTTAGTTCCCCATTCACCCTCCCTGCTTTTGTTTTGGTGTTAATCTTGGTGGCTTTGAAACTGCCCGCCCCTCTTAGAAATTTGCATTTGGATACTCCTCCTGGGCCCATCTAATTTGCTCACTCAAAAAAAAATGTGCACTTTTTTCATCTGCTTTTACTGTATTGTGATTCTTCCTTCTTTATTTTGCTTTTGCATCATCTTAAAAGTACTCAACTGTATTTATTACTGCTTGGTGTAACTATCGTTCTAAGCCTTTTGGTTTAAGCAATTGGGCTTCAGACCAGTTGTTTTACATTAAGAAGGATTGTAGTCTGCACTGTTGTGGCAGAACAGGTAGCTTACATCCTTCTATGTTGGGAACTGCTGATTGAAGGCTCAGTGTCTGTTATTCTAAAAGTGTATTAACTGTGGTTTAAGCACTTGGGCTTCAGGCCAGTTATTTTACATTAAGAAGGTTCATGGTCTGCACTCTTGTGGGAGGAGAGGCTGGACGTCTGAGCTGGGAATTTCTGGTTAAAGGCTTACAGTGCCTGCATATTTGAACTGTTTCTTACAGAAATTGGTGTGCCTTGCTTGCTGTAGCATAGACTAGATCCAGGCCTGCTGAATCTAGCTTTGTTTGTATAACTTGAGCACTAATCCAGGCCTTCTTATTTGGAGAAGGTTTCCCTGCACACCAGTGGCAGGAGTGTGCAGTTAGAACTTGTCTGATTGAAGACTACAGGAACAGGGCTCAGTTTTGAGATGTTTTACTGGTTAATCGGGTAATTTGTTTAAAAGCCTTTTCTGATTACTTGTAGTCATCTAAAGCTGTTTTAAGTGTATTTTTTACTGTTTGTAGGTGTTTAAAGCTGTTTTAAGTGTATTTTTTACTCTTTTTGCCTTATCTTTTCAAAAAAAAATGTTTCCTTGTTTCCCACCTTTCTAAGCTAGTATAGTCCAGTTTTCGACTAGTGTTGAATTCAGGAATGTGTTACAATTTTCTGAGTTGCCCATACCTTACTTGGATAGAGGGAGGTTTCTCTGTTCACCTGTGAGAGAGGGAGCTTTGAGCAGCCATCTGTCCCTGGAGGAGTGGTTCCAGCCCAGAAGTTAGTAGTTTATAGGCCATTTTGGGCTAATTTCTATCTCTTTCATTTCCTTGTTGTAAAAACCACGTTTGCACAGTTTTGCATGTCCAGGCAGTGGCGGTTAGCTAGGGCTAAATCTATCCCGGCTCCACCAAGTCTCCTCTTCAGTTTTTCCCTTGAAAGTAGTCTAACTCTCAACCTAAGCACCTAAAAAGCATCCTACAGTCCAGCACTTGCTCAGACCTAATAGCAGGCATTAATATACCCTGACACTTGATTTCCCAGCAGGACAAGGCTCATTATTCACCCCTCACCAACCAAGCGACTAAGCAGCTCACCCTACTAATCGGGCATGACCAAAGGGCAATTTCAGGTATACTCTCTAGTCCAGCTGGTGAACCTAGGTATCCTGAGGCAATGTTACAACTGCCTCATGTACACAGACAACCCTCTCCTCCTACCACAAAACATTAACATATGCGAGAGATGCAATTATATAGCTAAATTGGAGGCTAAGCTCTCCAAACCCAAGACTGGAACAGGCAGTCATGAGGAGAAGGTTAACACTTGCACCACACCTCCAGCCTCACAGAGACATACTAAACCAGCACTGGCAAAAAAATACATATAAATACACAAACTCATACTTGGAGGCTCTATATAAAAACATGAAAAAGCATCACAGACCTCCAAAGCAGACACCCAAAAAACCTGCACCTCCCGTCACAAACCAGACAAGACATAAAACACAAAATCAGTGTGCCGCACAATCACAGCCCTTAAGGCAAAATAACATAACTAGCACACTAGTAATAGGTGACTCTATACTCAGGCACACTGATGTCCCACTCACTAGGCTGGACAAGGAGAAGGTTACTGTTAGCTGCCTGTCAGGATCCAGAATCCACCACATAACACAAGCACTAAGGTCACTCCAGAACAAGTACAAATATGACTCTGTCATTGTCCATGTTGGTGTGAAAGACCTGAGATGTACCTCCCTGGACTACATGAAAAGAGACATGGAAGAGCTCTCTGATCATGTAGCTCAGGTGGGTATGACCCTGACCCTGAGTAGCATCCTGCCCTCACCAAGAATGATACCACAGTATATTGAAAAACATGATCAATTTCAACAATTGGCTAAGCTTCTGGTGTCATTCAAAGGGGATCCAGTGTCTGTCAGCCTGGGATGACATGCTTGACAAGCCCCGTTGCTTCACAAGAGATGGCTTGCACCTGTCACCACTAGGCTTTTGAATACTGGCCAAGGCTCTTGCTGCCCCCATAGTGCCTTTTTTAGGCAAGGCTCAAAAGTCAAACCCACCTCCATAAACAGCACAAATAACAAAATGAGGGTTATGCTACTCAATGCCAGGAGTTTAAATCTCAAAATGCATGTGTTCGAAGCACTCCTCAGTATGGAGAACGTCGACATCTGTGCAGTAACTGAAACCTGGTTCAGGGCTCCACAGAGCACCCCAGCACTACTGGGCTACAACTCATACCAAACATTTCAGCCACAGAACATGGACCGAAACACAATAGGACGGGGGTGTATCCATATTCATCAAGGATACCTACACCTCCAGGTTATTGGCACAGCATGATACCTCCAAGATCATCCATGTGCAACTAACATCAGGCAAATATGCAATGCAAATTGTTGCCTGCTACAGATCACCATCCATAACCCAGGACCACCACTCCGCCTTTCTGGAGACACTGGAAAACATGAAGGTCCTATCAAACACCCTGATATTGGACGATTTCAATTACCCTACCATTAACTGGGAAAATTACTCAAGTACAAACTCCCAGGTCCAAAGCTTCCTGGAATTTATCAACTCAAATGCCCTGGATCAGCTGGTAAACTCCCCTACTAGAGGTGAAAACATATTGGACCTGGTCATCACCAACATGGGCGACAGGTGTTCCACATCAGTGGTCAACCCATCACTGGTTAGATTAGACCATAAACTAATCACTCTGGATGTCCACACTACACCACCACCTCAAACCAAGGAAACCACAGTGAAAAACTTTACTATAGCAAATTTCACCTTACTTAAGACAGAGGTGGTAAGTTTCACAGCCCCCACACTAAAGGAGAACAGTGTCAAAGATACAGGAACTTTTACAAATGCACTATATGAGCACCTACAAGGATGCCTGGATCATGCCATCCCTAGCAAAACCAAGACTCACTCCCCTAAGAGAAGGAAACCAGTCTGGTGGACCCCTGCAATAAACAGGCTATACAACAGAAGGAGGAAACTAGTTCAGAAAAAAAGCAAATCCCAAGAAGGAAAGACATTCCTGATCAGTATCAGTAAGAAACTAAGGTCCCTCATTAAATCCTCCAAGGCTAACTTTGAAAGAAAAATAACCAAGGATTTGAAAGATAACCACAAAGCCTTCTTTAGCTATGTCAGGAATCTAAGTGGTAACTCACAGATATGCTCTGAGCTAGTGCAAAATAGCACACAATATACTGAACGCACTGATATTGCCAACATCCTGGCAGATAGATTCAGTGCAAACTTCACCCCCCACTCACCCCCAAAAGGGCCCACAACAATACTGGAAAAGTGTAGTGTCCCAGAAAGCACAGACGCACAGGTGAAAACAGCCCTTTCAAAAGCCAAAAGCACAGCATCAATGGGGCCAGATGGTGTCCCAGGCTGCATCTTGCACGAAGTACAGAATGAACTAACCCCCTCACCTAAACACACTGTTCAACCTCAGCCTCTCCACAGCCTACATGCTCATAGAATGGCACACAGCAATGATTATTCTGCTCCACAAAGAAGGGGCTACAACTGACCTTGGTAACTATCACCCCATAAGCCTGACTAGCCTGGTCTGCAAGGCTATGGAGTGCATCATCATGGAACTCATTAACAAAGACATTGGGAATCTCCAAACACTTGACCTGACCCAGTTTGGCTTTGTTAAGGGCAGATCATGCATACTAAACCTGGTTGACTTCTTTGAGAGTCACCAAGGCCATAGATGATAGGAAGGTAGTTCACACAGCCTACCTTGACCTCGCCAAGGCTTTTGACACCATTTCCCACTCAGAAATTATAGAAAAACTCACCAGCCTCAACATAAACCCTTATGTCACAAGATGGGTTGCCATCTGGCTTACAGACAGAGCTCACACGGTAAGAATAGCGGGCTCCAGGTTCGACTCTAAACCAGTCACAATGCTGTCCCACAAGGCTCGGTCCTGGGACCCCTACTGTTCGGCATATACTTCTCAGAAGTACAGGCAAACACAGGAGGACTATGGCTAACCAAGTTCACCAATGACTGCAAACTGGGAGCCATAAATGACTCTCCTGCTGACACGGACATTCTCCAAAAGGGCCTTACTGAGACAGACACCTGGTGTCAAAGTCATTGTCTCAAGCTAAATGCCAAAAAATGCATAGTCATCCCATTTGGGAAAAACAAAACACCCATGAATTACCACATAGGTGGCAGCCCCCATAATACAAAAGAGGTAATAAGAGATCTGGGGACCCAGGTAGATAGTAATCTCTCCTTTGACAATCATATTGCCAAAGTAGTTAGAAAATCCTTCTATATAGCCCATCTAATTAATAAAGGGTTCGCATCTAGAACAAAAGAGGTTATAGTGCCCCTCTACTCATCACTCATCAGACCCATCATAGAGCACAATGCCCCATTTGGGTTGTACCTCACAAGACACTTCCAACAGCTGGAAAGACCACAAAAGTACCTCACCAAGAGGATTACTGGCCTCAAACATATGTCCTATGGAGCCCGTCTGGAAAAACTCCAGCTGTACTCAGTCATATATCGCTTACTCAGAGGTGATCTCTGCTTGACTTACAAAGCCATGTCCAACTCAGAATTGATAGACATGCTTCACCTAAAGAAATCCACGTCACTGCGAGTCACTCGCTCTAGTGAGCAAAACCTTGCCACAACAATAAATAGAACATGCTGGAGGGATAGATTCCTGTCACAGAGACTCCCCATGCTTTGGAAGAAAATTCCTAACTACATTAGGCAGAGCCCCTCACTAACACTCTTCAAGAGAATCCTTGGTGAGTGGATGGGTAACAGAAAATACACCAGTGGGATCACTTCATTGGCTCTTCTTGACAGAGGCTCAGTTAATTAATCAATGGGGCGGAGAAAGCTGACACACTCTGGCTAGGCTTATAAATGCCCTCGGGCAGATAGCCTAGTACCTACCTATTAACCTATGAACCTATAAACACACACACACACACACACACACACACACACACACACACACACACACACACACACACACACACACACACACACACACACACACACACACACACACACACACACACACACACACACACACACACACATATATATATATACACACACACACACACACACACACACACACACACACACACACACACACACACACACACACACACACACTCACACACACACACATACACACATATATATATATATATATATATATATATATATATATATATATATATATATATATATATATATATATATATATATATATATAGATAGATAGATAGGTATAGATATATATAAAATACATATATATATATACACACACACACACACACACACACACACACACACACACACACACACACACACACACACACACACACAGTTTACAATCAAAATGTCGACATTCAGTTACACGACAGCCTCCTCCTCGAACATGGTCGGACAGTCGGAATGTCGACGTTCATGTGTACATCCATTCAGAAGGACATACACAAGGCAGGGACACAAAACATGGTTGGCAATGGCAGCTGCCAACTTTAATATTGACAGAACGTTGTTGAGCATATTTAATCGACCTTACGACCTGCTTAATATTTATGAGTCGAGGATATGCAAAGTGAAAATCACCATTCGTGGTTGTGATTTTCATGCATTTGATAGTAAAGCTATGTACACACATATGGTTACCCTGTATATGATCAAACATTCTTAATGTTGTTTTTAAAAAACAGCATTAAGAAGTTTGAGCAGACGAAATACCAAATGCACTAAATAACAAATGTAGAAAAGATCGAGAAAGGAAAATGATTTTTTCTCCGGAGCTTCATCTTAATAGTGGCAGTGCTGCAGGAGTGTTTTTGTTAAGGTAAGATGCAGGTTTAGGTTAGGGAAATGGCTATGTTAGGGTTAAGGTTAGAACCCATTACTACAGTGGTGCAGGAGGGCTCTACTCCCTACACCACCATAGTAATGGGTACTAACCCTAACCCGAACACTAGATTCCCAAAGCTTACCCTACCTGGGACCAAGAGAAAGGATAAGGGTCCAGGAGCGCCTGGAGAGTGGTCCTAGCAATGGTCTTGACAAAGCCTGTCCTTAACCAAGAGAAGGAGTCCAATTTGTGGTGCTTTATGAAGGTATGAACAAAGGACCAAGTTGCTGCCTGTAGAATACCTCTAGAATTCATCCCTTTCCAGTATGCCATTGAAGAGGATAAGGCAAAATGTGCCTTCCCTTTCCCTGGAATAGTCATACCATGGTGAAAATAGCAAAAAAACAATAGCAGAGGACAACCATCTGGATATAGTCTGTTTAGACGTAGGTTGGTCTTTCTTAGATCCAGCATAGGAAACAAACAGCTGATTACCTTCTTGAAGGAAATGGTTCTGTCTGCCAGTGAACATGCAATAAATGTAGACTCTGTTCTCCCATGGTTTTTTTGGTTCTGGGAGGAAACCTAGGAGATTGATGGCTTGATTCAAGGTAAAATAAAAAACAAACGTAGGCATGAATGAAGGATTTGTGTATAATACAACCCTATCCCTGTGGAAAACAAGACAGGATTCACCCACCAAGAGAGCTTGCAACTCAGATACTCATCTTGCAGATATCAGAGCAACAAGTAAAACAAGTTTCCAAAGAATGAACTGCAAGTCAGCCAGAAAGTCTGGTTCAAAAGCAGTAAAGATCAGTTTTTCTAAAACAAAACTGAGATCCTATGAAGGAAATTTTTTTTCTGTATTTTGCATATTTGGCTGTAAAATAGCTAAATATATAAGCAGATTATTGCTATAACTACCTTATTCTAAAATTAATGATCCATTATGCAGGATGGATAGCTGAGATAAATAAATAGACATACAGTTAGAGGCAGAGACTGTATTGGGTTTCTCCTTTCATAAATTGTTATTGTTGCTAGTTTATATTAAAGAATTTGTTTATTTTAATGTACTGGTTAGCAGAAATATTAACCACTCACTTAAAATGATATTTATTTTAGTATATTTCATGTAAATATTAGCATATTTGTTTTGTAACTACTAGCTAGGCACCTTTGTCGTACTTAGCAAGCTTCCTTTCAATTCTAATTTCCTCTTTTCCTTATGTTATGTCAGTTGTATGCCCACATGGCTCTTATCCAGTTTGTCACATGAATTTGATACATTTTAAATGATGTTGCTAAGTTGTGTGGTTTGTTAAGCTATGCTTTTTTGTATATTTTATTATCACCTTTCCAGACAGGTAGTTACAATTGTTAAAATCTCAGGTCAAGTTTTTTTTTTTTCAGTTTTTGTAATATGAATCAAATCCTTAGTGTTTTATTTAGAAATAATTGTTTTTGTAATCCAAGCAAAAAAAAAATTAAGCAGTTTAAAATCACTTAATCACATACCATATTACTCCAAGAAATACATATTTCTCCTAAAATGTTTAGATGGCTTTAACGCTGCTGGTCATTCATCCTGTGACAGTAGCACAAAAAGAGAGGGTGGGTATTTTAATGATGTCTTCCAGTCAAAATCTTACTATGGCACCTGCTTTAAAGCTGAAGAATGCATATGCTTTCAGTAACATATCTTTGGGGTAATTCTATGTTAACCTTCAATTCTGTTTAGGTATTTCATGAAAAAGTAATCAGAGACCTAGGGACCCAAGTCAACAGCGACCTCTCATTTGACACCCACGTTGCCAAAGTGGTTAGAAAAACATTCTACCTTGCATACCTCATCATGAAGGGAGTCACATCCAGATCCAAGGATGGCATTGTACCCCTATACTCCTCCCTTATCAGACCCATGATTGAGTACAATGCCCCATTTGGTATGTACCTCACCCAGCATTTGCAACAGCTGGAGAGACCACAAAAGTACCTCACCAAGAGGATCAAGGGTCTCCAACATATGTCTTATTCTGCCAGACTAAAGAAACTTCAGCTCTATTCAGTAGCATACCACCTGCTCAGAGATGATCTCTGCCTGACGTACAAGGCCATGTCCAATCAGGATCTGATGGACATGCTCCACCTCAAAAAATCCAAATCCATCAGGACCATGAGAGCTAAAGATTTAAACCTCGGCACAAGTATGAATAGGACATGCTGGAGGGATAGATTCATAACCCAGAGGCTTCCCATGCTTTGGAACAAGATCCCAGTTCATATTAGGCAGAGCCCTCACTGACTCTCTTCAAGAGAAATCTTGATGAGTGGATGGGAGAAGGGTCACATCTGTGTCACTGCTAGACAGGGCACAGTAAACTATCTATTATATAAGGGGACCTTCACTGTGTCGCTACTAGACAGAGGCACAGTATTCTAAATTTATTCTGTACATTTTTGTACCATTTCATGGGGTGGCAAAAGCCACATCACTATGGTTAGGCTTACAAATGCCCCAGGGCAGATAGCCTAGTACTAAACTATGAAACTATGAAACTATATATATATATATATATATATATATATATATATATATATATATATATATAAAATCAATGCAAAGATATAATTGTGATGGGAGAATTTAATTGTTCAATCCATCAATTATATCATAATATTAACAGAATGCAAATTCTAATGCTCCCTTTTAGAAGGATTCTTGAGTATATTATAAATTCGGCTAACTGCTACTGGTTCTACTTACCACCATCTAGGCATTTAATTATATGTGCATTTTTATCTGAAGCAAACCACACAAAGTATGGATTTTTAAAGACATATGTAAAAATAATTTTAACTTTAAAGCAATTTGTTTCCCTTTTGCAATCACTGCCACATCACCTCGTCTATTAACCACAGCAGTTGCTACATCACAGGTACCCACTGGCAATTATCAATATTGTTTACAAAACTTACTGAATTTCTATACAATCAAAAGAGATTTGGAATGTTTTTATGCAAGACATAAAGACCGAAGCTGAGACTGATGAATATGAAGACTAATAAAATAGAGTTGGTGCATAGCAGAATGGTCACTAAAGGTCTTAGTTGAGCTATAAAGGGAAAGACCATGTGTTCAGTCATACTACTCTATGAAGTCACAGTGCACTATGCAAACAGTAAACATGCAAATGCCCCCTCCCAATCTGTAACAGATTCAGAAACACTATAGTAGCTGCATGTGCGCTGTTCCCAGCAGCATAATTTATAGGATCAGAACTGCATACCTACTGATGATGAAGAATGTCTGACCATGATGACCCTCCAGATGTGCTGCTGAGTAACAACAGCGAGTCTCAAGTAAAAAAAAAAAATAAAATTCAGTCAATAAATAAATACAACAAAAGTATTTCTTTGCATGGTAGGAAAATGCAATAATAGTTATGAAGTTCTTAGTGATGTAGGCAAATCTGCTACAACAACCACACAATTTCCATACACAGTGAGACTACAAAGCTTCTGCCAGTGGGATATCTCAAAAACGCAGACCCACTCATTACCATATTTTGAATTTTGATAATAACCTTTGCTGTCAATCATGCCCAGTGGAGAGCTAATCTTTCTGCATTGCAGTTTGGCATGGCAGCTGTGCATGGAGGACAAGGGAACAGTAAATCACTATGGTATGTCAGACACAGACATATGTTACTCAGTAGCTGTTTCCTGCCATGCTGTTTTTTGTTATCAAACTACATAGTGATTCAGAAATTGAAGTGCATAGTACACAATGAAAAACTACATGATTTGGTGTACAATTAGAAAAAAATCCATTAATTTCTATACTGCTTATCAATGCTATCACTCAGTCACTATGAGTCATGCTAATAACATGCAACACACTAAATACAGTGCACAGAATGCTTTTATGTAACTGTGCACTATGTTTATGAATAGACTAATGTAATTTCAAGCTTTGTATCTTATTGGATAGTTTTAATTGTTTCTTGAGAACTATTTTATTGGCTCTAACTATCCAGAAAATATTAAATAATGGATAGCAAGCTTGCCAGTTTTCCCCTAATCAGTATGAATACCACTTTGGGTCTCCCCTGAAAACATCCTATTGACCTAGCAGGACTAACCTAGTCAACAAAGTGAAAATAAATAAAGATTAATCAAAATAAGCAAATAAACACTTATATATGATATTATATATATATATATATATATATATCTATATATATATATATATATATATATATATATATATATATATATATATATATATACACACACACACACACACACACACACACACACACACACACACACACACACACACACACACACATCACACACATGGGTCTACTTGAGATTACCGAAATTTCAGTAGACTGATACATGAAACACTGAGCTGAAAAGTTAGATGTGTCAGATGACCGACACGTCAGAATGCTGACTTCTGAATGGTCGACAATACAACTTGAGCAGAACAGGAAATCTGCTTTTGTGGACATTGTAGTGTGATCTCGGAGTTGGTATATTTAAGTTATGGGGGTATGGGAAGTGCAGGGGGGCATAGCCCCCCCTCTGAGAACGTGAAATGTAAAGGTAAGTGCTTTAGATTTTTTATTTGTAGTGCATGTTTTGTTTTAGTGGTAAGGGTTTAGTTTAATGTAGATGGTGGGCAGGGTGTGAGTGAGGGGAACTAGTTAGTTTTATGTTGAGTATTGTTTTTTCTTTGAATATTGTTTGTGTTGTTGTGTGTATGTTTTACTGAGATTTGTCGAGGTTTTGATGTGTCGGTATTGTGTGTGTTAAGTATGTGTGGTGTTGGTGTTGTGCAATGTCGGTGTTGTCGGCTCAGTGTTTTGCGTGTCGGTTATGTGGGATGTCGTTTAAGTGAAGTAGACCCATGTGTGTGTGTGCAAATGACCCTGACCCCTGGGGCCTTTTTAAGCCTAGCCACACTTCCCAAAATTATTTGACAATTTTTGATATGCAAGGTTATTTTAAGCGTATAATAGGCTTGGGCCAGATTGTCTGGCATTTACAGTCTGCTTCAGTCCATTATAGATATAGATACAGACCAGGATTAAGTTTCTGATGCCCCATCCACTGGACCAATTTTTTCTTGAACTGAATTAGGAAAACTATGCTTCATATGGATGGGAAGCCTGTTCCAGAGAAGAGGTAGTCTCTGAGATTCATACCTGTTACACCAACATGACACAGTTATAGCCAGATGAGATTTAGGCACCTAGATCAGATAATTTTGATGCTCTTTGTATTGCAAATGTACATCAGGTCGAACAGAACAGGATCAGAGGATGCATTGTATGCTAGCTACCGATTGCCTCTCAGTAGTATTTAGGTGTCAGAGTACAGGGATAGGTCTTTAAAGCATAACACCCTGTATTCGTTTTTGTGAGGAACCTCTGTGGATATTACAGTTGTTTTTGTATGCACCTAGTCAAGCACATACCCAGGTGACATTGGTTTGATGCAGACAGATTAAAGTAGAACAATGACATCTTTGGACTTAGGTGCCATACTCTTACCTATAACACATAATGAGTTCTTTACTACCATAGACATATGATGGTAATGCCGGGTTACAGTCTGCATGTATTCCCAAGCCCTTGACTACTGGGTCTTCTCTAAGTGGTGTATTATTAATGTGATATTCTCTGGGGCAGCCATTTTCCCACATTATGCTACTATGCATTTCTTGGCATTGAGTTTTAGACCATGGATCTGGCACCAGTTATTAGTTTTTGTCAGGTCTTCTTGGAAGATATTTGTGTCTTTGGGGGACTCTGTCACTGCACCTAATTTGTAGTCATCTGCAAACTTGGTACACCAGAGGCCTTGACTTCTGAGAAGTAGATGCCAAAAAGGAGATGACCCACTATAGAGCTCTGTGTGACTCTGCTAGTAACCAGTGTCTTTCTGGAGGTAGACACTTCTATCCTAACTTCTTGGGTCCTATCTCTGAGCCAACTGGCTAACCAATAGATGACAGATGGGTTTATATCTAATTTCATGAGTTTGTCTATAATGGCTGAATGAGGTATTGTGTCAAATGCTTTGGCCATGTCAAGGTAGACAGGATGTACATTTTTGCCCTCATCCATTGTTTTGGTGACATTCTCTAAGACGTTCACCAGTTAAGTAGGCATGACCTGGATTAGGTCCAGTGTTTGAAGGTTTAATATATTGTTAGAAAGAAAGAGGACTTTGTTGTCATTTCTCTGATAATTATTTCCATGGTCTTGCATATGAAACTAGTCAGACTTAACGGCTCAGTAGTTACTGGGGTCCATAGATAGCCCACCCTTGTGCAGAGGGATGACAGTTGCAGTCCTCCATTTCCTTGGCACAATGCCTGTCTGGAGGTAACAGTTAAATATTGGTTCTAGTGGCCAAGATTGGTCATGTTTCATGCTATCAAGAAGGCATCCTCTGATATTACTCAACTCTATCAATGTGTTTTTTCTGGCCTTACAGAATGCACTGAGATCTATTCCCTAGTGATACTTGAGGGAGTTATATTCAACGGTATTTTCTAAGGGACATCTGGGGGAAGAGGGGGTAAAATTGGTGCTAAATTTGTTGGTCAGTAAACTTGTTATATCTTCCATTTCAGTGTAGGTGATTCCATTAATAATTAGTTTGGAACATTGTTGCGTACTGTATTTGAGGTTCAGATATGGCTGAAGTAAGTCCTAGGAGGCTACCTTTATGTCAAATTTGACTTTGGTACACTTGACTAACTTTCTGAGATCTTTGCTTAGGTTGATGAGGGAGTTTTATCTTGCTGGGCATTTCACTTCCTATTTTTGCCTTGCTTTTCTTTCTTCTGTTATAGGTCATATTGATGTTAGGATTCCACCTGGTGTCACTTTTTGTTTGTTTGAAATTGTCCTGTGCTTTTTCCAGGTAGGTACAGCTGTCCCTATACAGCTATTTATGTGACTATATAGGACTTCTTTAAACAGTATTCTTCATAGACAGCAGTGTTCTTAGGATTTTGGGGGACTGGCATTTTTCCAGAGTATCACTTAATAGTAGGGAGTTCATCGCTGAATGATTCTGAATGGTTTCTGGGTTAGCTGGGATACTGGGTTTTATTTTTATTTGTTATAGGTCCTATTGATGTTGGGGTTCCACCTGGTGTGGCTTTTTGTTTGTTTGAAATTGTCCTGTGCTTTTTCCAGGTAGGTACAGCTT
Source organism: Protopterus annectens (assembly GCF_019279795.1). Classification (NCBI taxonomy): domain Eukaryota; kingdom Metazoa; phylum Chordata; order Ceratodontiformes; family Protopteridae; genus Protopterus; species Protopterus annectens. Next base: position 596,554,759 of record NC_056729.1, read on the forward strand.
TCCCTATACAGCTATTTATGTGACTATGTAGGACTTCTTTAAACAGTATTCTTCATAGACAGCAGTGTTCTTAGGATTTTGGGGGATTGGCATTTTGTCACAGTATCACATAATAGTAGGGAGTTCATCGCTGAATGATTCTGAATGGTTTCTGGGTTAGCTGGGATACTGGGTTTTATTTTTATTTAAAAGGAGACAGCTTTATGGTCTGACCAGACCAGAGAGGACATTATACTATTAGGGTTCAACATTCTCCCATATTTGTGAGGAAGAGGATCAAGTCCTTAATGTTAGTGCCCCTAGTGGGTGTATGGACTATCTGGTCCAAGGTGTTTGTATTTAAAAAGTCCAAGAATCTATTGGCCTGCATGCTCAGGGTTGTTTATGATTCCTTGTTTATAGTGGAGTAGTTAGAAAATCACCCATAAATATGGTGTTACGTTGAAAAGAGAGTGTCTCTAGCACATTTAAGTAAGTATTATGGTTTTACTGAATGCCAGACAGAGAACTATGGCATGCAAGGATATGGTATGGTACTTTTCCTATGGTAGTTTGGACATGGAGAAGCTCAACTGTGCCATAATGTCTGACCAGCCTTGAGGTGTGATTGTTTTTTTATATAAATTGAGACACCTCCAACTTTTGTCCCTTCATGTGCAATAGCTGATCTAAATGTGTGGAAGGCATTATAGTCCTGCACTGACAGGGTGCTCTCCACAACAATAAATATCTCCTCAGTAACTGCTCAAATGTCTACATTCTCCAGGGTGAGGAGAGCTTGTGGAGAGTAGAGTTTCCGGTTTAGACTCCTGGCATTGAGTCATAACATCTTCAGATTTTCTTGGGTTGATTTATCTTTGTTGGAAGATTTACAAGGTTAGCAATGGGGTGGGCAAGTTTTTAGACAATATTCAAAACCTAGAGGAGACAGGTGTAGACCATCCCTGACAAAGCATCATGGCCTGTTAAACATATTATCCCAAGCTGGCGGATATTGTACCTCTTTTAAATCACACAAAAATTTAAGCCAATTATTAAAGTAAATTATCTTTTGCATGCATTATGGCATCATCTTTGGACAATGTAGAATGCTGCTCAGTGGCAGACTCATACCAGCCTGGAACACATAGTTGAAAATCTCCATCATGTCTGCTTCATGTAGTCCAAGAATGTACATCTCAAGCCATATATACCCACATAGACATCCAACTAAACATGACTCTCCTTGCTCAGTGTAATAGTAGGACATCTGTGTGTCTCACAATGGGGTCTCCTATGACCAAAAGTTGAGACACTGTGAGATGTGGCTGTATGTGTAGTGGTAGGTGTTGTTTTGGTAGAGTGTGTTTGAGGTCGCTGAGGATGTTTATTAGAAGTGCTATATCTGGGAGGCCTTTGGGGTTCAGGAAGTCTACCCCAGCATAAGATGGCCTATGTGCGTGGTGGGTGCAGTGCGAGTTTTACTAACAGCCTGTTTGGTTTTACAAGTATGTGATACCCTTGCCTCTAGTAGCATTTGTTTAAATACATCCCGAACATACAGTATCATTTTTTAAGAACTAAATGGTTGGCTGTAAACATGAGCCAGTTGCCACATTTCCTCAGGATGGCCATATCTACCAAACTGGCTGTGGCGGTAGTAGGAAAATGCATATCTACGGCTGCAGATCCTTATTACATGATCTAAAAATCAAAGGTATGGGTTTACTGCTGGCCAGTTTGGATGCTAAAGGAAAGTATACTACAATCAAGACTATAATGAGATAAACTTGTGCTGGTGTACTGATTAGCAAGGAAAGTAATTGCTCTATGTGCAAGTAAGTACTGAGGAAATTTTAGGAGTAGTTTTATAGGGAAATGTTTAAGTCTAATTTCCTCTGCCTATGCAGAGCAGTGCTACCTAATGCTGCACAATGGGCATCATCTTGCAAACAAGACAACTATATAACACCAGATAAAAATCAAAAACAAGGAAATAGGCCTTATAGCCAATCAGAATCAACACACCTTTCTGTATTTAAGTAATCCTGGGCCAAGAAATGCCGCAGGCCCTTTCTACACTCGTGTTTAACCAAAGCAGTTTTAATTTGAGATCACAAAAAAGGGCAAAAAGATCAAATCCAACAAGAAATACAATACAATAATACAGTAAAACCAACAAGCAATACATGCTGCAAGTGAAAAAGTAATGAAAAAAGTCCTTATCTGTTTTGTTTTAAGCTGTGCTCAAGCAAATATCACTTTCTGTGTGGTGGCATGGGTGCCACATGTTGTTAGGCTCTGTAGAAATGAGCCAAGCATTGAAAAAATGCGATGACTATACAGCAGCAGAGAAAAATGAAAAACAAGAAGAGGGGCCTTCTTGTCAATCAGAATCAACATGTCATGGTATGGCAGCTGTGCACAGAGGACAAGGGAAAAGTAAATGACTACTGTATGTCAGACACAGACATACGTTACGCAGTAGCTGTTCCCTGCCATGTTGTTTTTTTTGTTATCAAATTACATAGTGATTCAGTAATTAAAGTGCATAGTGTACAGTTGACATCTACATGGCTTGGTGTCCCTTTAACTAATCCTGGCCAATAAATGCCTCAGGTTTCCTCTACTCTCATTATAATTTAAACAAAACAGTTCTAAATTAAGATCACAAACATTATATTTTTCCCATTTCAGGCTATCTTCCTTCAGAATCTCTGGCCAATTTTGAACTCCAGACTCATGTTGGGCTGAGTCCTCTTTCTTTCGAAGTCTATTATGTTCTTCTTTTGAACAAGAGCTGTCTTGGGTGTAAGGCTACCACTTATGTAGCTGGTGCACATCAGCCACCTAACTGAGTCCCTCTGCAATCCTTCTACAGTAAGAAGTAAGTGTCCCTGATTTTTTTGATTCCATGCACTTTTGATTAAAGTACTTCTCTTCTAAGGGTTATTTTGTTTCCAACTACAGACCATGGGGGATTCAATAAAGCCTACATGGTGGGATGCACACACAGCGGTGAATGTATTTAGATTCAGTAAACTCTGCTTAGTGGCGCACACTCACATGCAAACATGGCAATTTCAGTGGCATGCAAATTATAGCATAAGTAGCTCAGTTGTTTGCTAATGAAGTGAACTAGCATGATGAAGTAATTTAACAATCTGTAAATCAACTGTGTAGACTCCATGCTGGTGTTGCCCATGTATTTGAAAGTTTTCCATATACAGCCACAGAAAGGAGTCGACACGGAATCAAGAGCAAGTAAAAGTCAATAGATTTGTACAGAACTGACCGTAATGTGTAACCCCACACACCTTATGACATTATTAGACACAAACTTCCTGTTTCTACGTGCTCAACGAGTTTGAACAGAGGTAACGCTCTTGGTAATGACCAACACCTTGTTCCTATACCATCTGAGCAAGGTAGGGTTTGCTCTAACAACGGAGAAGATTCCTTACAAATTAACGAACTGTTAACTAATGTAACTTTACCTAGCCTTCCGTGCGACCAAAAGATTAATACTACCAGGACCAGCGAGGTTTTGCCTTCAAGTGTAACTTCTTTTAATTTTGACAATAATACTGTCAATGGGGTTAACAACGCAGATACCTCGACCGCACAAAACAACATTCCAGCAACAGGTAATTCTTTTAATTGAAATAACTGGTTATCTGACAGTTCGTTTTTCAGTGCTAATAATTTAAGGCACTCTAATGCCAGTTCTAGTCCACCTGTTTCTAATATTGCTGACAATTAAAAAGAACTTGACAAGTTACTAGTCAAGTTAAAGAAAACTCAACTGGAAGTGTCATATTTTGCTGAATGTACTAAAAACAGGATAGTGCCTAAGGGACTAAGACGTTGGCAATATCCGACAGGTTTGGAACCTAACTCTCAGTTCCATTTAGATATCATTGCCTTATTCGATCGTCAAGGCTTGGAACTTTTGAATCTCATGAGTAAACATTACTGCTTAGCTATTGAAGACTTAGCAGTTCAAGTTTGTAACCTGGATAAGAAGATTAATAATGATAGCGAATTTTCCAGGTACAAATTTGAATATAATCGTTCTTTTGCAAGTATTGATTTACATTTGGACAAACTTAAAGCTAACAAAGTTAGGAAATTGGAGAGAGATATGAAGGCCTACAGTGAGGGGTTGGCTTATCCAGTACCCCCTTTATCTCAAGTATGGCAAAAAGGTAAACAGCAGGTTCCTATTACTTCAAACAAAAGGAACACTCCAGTTCCTGTTGTATTACATAAAGAATCTGACCATCTCTCTCCTTCTGGGCCATCTCAAGATACTGTTTCTCAATCATTTGTTAACAACAATAATTCAGAACATCAGGATTCTTTTGTTGGACATTATAATTTGCGTTCTAACAACCAAAATTTTTTAGGAGCAAGACAGAAACAACAAACTGTTCACACGTACCAGAAGAAGAAACCGAAGAACAATTAAATAATGACTTGGTTAATTTACCAATTCTAATGAATACCACTGTGGTTGACTGTATTAACATTGATTATTGTAATTTTGGTAATATGCCTAATGGGGGTGATGAATTTAGTGACATGCCTTTAACAACATCTTTATTACAAGATCCTATTATGGACGATGAAGCTAGTTTTTTTAGTAATAGTCATCCTGTGATATTACATAACACAGATGGTGACTTTACTGTGTATAATTTTTCTAAAATAGAGATACAACCTGATTTAATAGCTTTATTATCCAAAGGGCAAACTTATGTGCCCCCACGTAGGTTGGATGTTGTCAAAACTATTATTGACTTAAAACTCTATACTAGAAAACTGAATTTGAATATGCTAATGGGTGATAATGTTACCAACGACCTCAGTGTGTTTAGGTTTCCTAGCACTTTTAATCCACCTTTGAACCCCTTGATTAAAACATTTGAACAGTTTTGTGAATTGGATATTCGCAACTTAGCACAGTCTAAAACATTTGTACATTCAAATAAAAACAAAGATTTTCTTAAGGAAAGAGATTGTTTAGACGTTATGAAAGTAAATGCAATAAGAATATGTAAGCCAGACAAGGGTGGAGGTGTTGTTATTTTTGACAACGATGATTATTCTAGTAGGATGTTAAAATTTGGGGGAAAAAGAAATCACCCATAAATATGGTGTTACGTTGAAAAGAGAGTGTCTCTAGCACATTTAAATAAGTATTATGGTTTTACTGAATGCCAGACAGAGAACTATGGCATGCAAGGATATGGTATGGTACTTTTCCTATGGTAGTTTGGACATGGAGAAGCTCAACTGTGCCATAATGTCTGACCAGCCTTGAGGTGTGATTGTTTTTTATATAAATTGAGACACCTCCAACTTTTGTCCCTTCATGTGCAATAGCTAATCTAAACGTGTGGAAGGCATTATAGCCCTGCACTGACACGGTGCTCTCCACAACAATAAATATCTCTCAGCAACTGCGCAAATGTCTACATTCTCCAGGGTGAGGAGAGCTTGTGGAGAGTAGAGTTTCCGGTTTAGACTCCTGGCATTGAGTCATAACATCTTCAGATTTTCTTGGGTTGATTTATCTTTGTTGGAAGGTTTACAAGGTTAGCAATGGGGTGGGCAAGTTTTTAGACAATATTCAAAATCTAGAGGAGACAGGTGTAGACCATCCCTGACAAAGCATCATGGCCTGTTAAACATATTATCCCAAGCTGACGGATATTGTACCTCTTTTAAATCACACAAAAAATTAAGCCAATTATTAAAGTAAATTATCTTTTGCATGCATTATGGCATCATCTTTGGACAATGTAGAATGCTGCTCAGTTGCAGACTCATACCAGCCTGGAACACATAGTTGAAAATCTCCATCATGTCTGCTTCATGTAGTCCAAGAATGTACATCTCAAGCCATATATACCCACATAGACAGCCAACTAAAGATGATTCTCCTTGCTCAGTGTAATAGTAGGACATCTGTGTGTCTCACAATGGGGTCTCCTATGACCAAAAGTTGAGACACTGTGAGATGTGTCTGTATGTGTAGTGGTAGTTTTGTTTTGGTAGAGTGTGTTTGAGGTCACTGAGGATGTTTATTAGAAGTGCTATATCTGGGAGGCCTTTGGGGTTCAGGAAGTCTACCCCAGCATAAGATGGCCTATGTGCGTGGTGGGTGCAATGCGAGTTTTACTAACAGCCTGTTTGGTTTTACAAGTATGTGATACCCTTACCTCTAGTAGCATTTGTTTAAATACATCCCGAACATACAGTATCATTTTTTTAAGAACTAAATGATTGGCTGTAAACATGAGCCAGTTGCCACATTGCCTCAGGATGGCCATATCTACCAAACTGGCTGCGGCGGTAGTAGGAAAATGCATATCTATGGCTGCAGATCCTTATTACATGATCTAAAAATCGAAGGTATGGGTTTACTGCTGGCCAGTTTGGATGCTAAAGGAATATATACTACAATCAAGACTATAATGAGATAAACTTGTGCTGCTGTACTGATTAGCAAGGAAAGTAGTTGCTCTATGTGCAAGTAAGTACTGAGGAAATTTTAGGAGTAGTTTTATTGGGAAATGTTTAAGTCTAATCTCCTCTGCCTATACAGAGCAGTGCTACCTAATGCTGCACAATGGGCATCATCTTGCAAACAAGACAACTATATAACAGCAAATAAAAATCAAAAACAAGGAAATAGGCCTTATAGCCAATCAGAATCAACACACCTTTCTGTATTTAAGTAATCCTGGACCAAGAAATGCCGCAGGCCCTTTCTACACTCGTAAGTGTTTAACCAAAGCAGTTTTAATTTGAGATCACAAAAAAGGGCAAAAAGATCAGATCCATCGAGAAATACAATACAATAATACAGTAAAACCAACAAGCAATACATGCTGCAAGTGAAAAAGTAATGAAAAAAGTACTTATCTGTTTTGTTTTAAGCTGTGCTCAAGCAAATATCACTTTCTGTGTGGTGGCATGGGTGCCACATGTTGTTAGGCTCTGTAGAAATGAGCCAAGCATTGAAAAAATGCGATGACTATACAGCAGAAGAGAAAAATGAAAAACAAGAAGAGGGGCCTTCTTGTCAATCAGAATCAACATGTCATGGTATGGCAGCTGTGCACAGAGGACAAGGGAAAAGTAAATGACTACTGCATGTCAGACACAGACATACGTTACGCAGTAGCTGTTCCCTGCCATGTTGTTTTTTTGTTATCAAATTACATAGTGATTCAGTAATTAAAGTGCATAGTGTACAGTTGACATCTACATGGCTTGGTGTCCCTTTAACTAATCCTGGCCAATAAATGCCTCAGGTTTCCTCTACTCTCATTATAATTTAAACAAAACAGTTCTAAATTAAGATCACAAACATTATATTTTTCCCATTTCAGGCTATCTTCCTTCAGAATCTCTGGCCAATTTTGAACTCCAGACTCATGTTGGGCTGAATCCTCTTTCTTTCTAAGTCTATTATGTTCTTCTTTTGAACAAGAACTGTCCTGGGTGTAAGGCTACCACTTATGTAGCTGGTGCACATCAGCCCCCTAACTGAGGCCCTCTGCAATCCTTCTACAGTAAGAAGTAAGTGTCCCTGTTTTTTTTGATTCCATGCACTTTTGATTAAAGTACTTTTCTTCTAAGGGTTATTTTGTTTCCAACTACAGACCATGGGGGATTCAATAAAGCCTACATGGTGGGATGCACACACAGTGGTGAATGTATTTAGATTCAGTAAACTCTGCTTAGTGGCGCACACTCACATGCAAACATGGCAATTTCAATGGCATGCAAATTATAGCATAAGTAGCTCAGTTGTTTGCTAATGAAGCGAACTAGCATGATGAAGTAATTTAACAATCTGTAAATCAACTGTGTAGACTCCATGCTGGTGTTGCCCATGTATTTGAAAGTTTTCCATATACAGCCACAGAAAGGAGTCGACACGGAATCAAGAGCAAGTAAAAGTCAATAGATTTGTACAGAACTGACCGTAATGTGTAACCCCACACACCTTATGACATTATTAGACATGGTGGATGCTAGAAAATAGATTAACAGTAGCAGCAATTCCTTTTTAAATGCCATGACATAAATGCAGCTTTGGTCCCCCACCCCCAAATGAAGAATGTATTTGTAACTAATGTAGACAGCTCAAAGTGTAAACCCCATGAAACATGCTATTCATACTGTCATGTAAGCATATACAGAATGTATCTGATGGAATGCACTCAAATTTTATCAAAATCTGCATTCCTCTGTGCAGGTATATAGTGAAGTAATACCCTCCTTTGTGCGTACAACATCAGACTCGCCTTCAATTTCCCTGCCTACACGGTTACCAACCATGTAGATTCAGAGCTGTCAGCATGGTGAAGATATAAATGAGGTCAAACTAATATTTTGCTTCTGGGGAGAGAAGAAGCAGAGTATTGTATCCCAACAGACTGAAGCTGTGCAGAAACCAGCATTAGTAGTAGCCAGGCAGTAGCCATTCATGTGACTCCCCTCTTTTCATCATTCTTGACAAGCTAATTCTTTATTTTCAGTAAGTACTGCTTGATTTCTTCCTAACTTTAGAATATCTGCCTAAATACTTCATCCTTAAATTTTCAGGGTCTACATATTAGCTTCCCCTCAGGTGTTTGGCAGTGCTCTGTACAGACTCAGACACTTTGAGTGACATTTTTCCTGTAAAAGGCTTCAGTACTTAATATATTGAGTTCATATCCAGGCATGTCTAAAGGTCAGTTTCCCGTGCTTTCTCCTGTCATCCTGGTGAACTTGGGCATCCTGCGGCAATGTAGCAACTGCCTCATGTACACAGAAAACCATCTCCTCTTACCTCCCAACACTATGACTTGTGAGAGATGCACATATATAGACAAATTGGAAGCCAAGCATTCTCCAGCCAAGACTGGATTAGCCAGTCAAGAGGAGAAGGTTAACACCTGCACCACACCACATTCGACACATGCCCTCCAGAACATACACCACCACAACCATCACATAATAACACAAAACACACACCTACTTTCTCAGAGGCTCTCAATAATAATCTGCCCAAACAACAGAGACCTCCGAGGCAGAAACACAAACAACCAACACATCCCAGCACAAACCATGAGACACATTGCTCACATAAACAGTGTGCCACTCAATCAAAGCCCATAATGCAAAACAACTTACCCAATACACTAGATATAGGTGACTCAATAGTAAGACACACTGATGTTCCACTCTCTAGGTTGAATAAGGATAAAGTTACGGTCATCTGCCTCTCATGTGCCAGGATCCGCTACATAACGCATGCACTTAGGTCACTCCAAAACAGGTACAAATATTACTCTGTCATTGTCCATGTTGGTGTGAATGATCTAAGACGTACCTCCCTGGACTACCTGAAAACAGACATAGAGGAGCTCTCGGATCTTGTAGCCCAGGGAGGTAGGACCCCAGCTCTGAGTAGCATCCTACCATCACCCAGAAGGATACCAGCAGAAAATGATTGACTTCAACAATTGGCTAAGTTTCTTGTATCATTCTAAGGGGATCCAGTATCTGTCTGCCTGGGATGACATGATCAACAGACCTTGATGCTTCACCAGAGATGGCCTGCACCTGTCACACCAGGGATTCCAGATACTGGCCAAGGATCTTGCCACCCCTATAGTGCCTTTTTTAGGCAATGTCCTGAAGACAAAATTACCACCATAATGACTACAAGTAAACAAAATCTGAGGGTTATACTACTCAGCACTAGAAGTCTAAATCTCAAAATGCACTCGCTCGATGCACTCCTTAAAATGGAGAACATCGACATCTGTGTAGTGACCGAGACCTGGTTCAAGGCTCCAGAGAACACCCCAGCACTACCAGGCTATAATTCATACCACACCTTTTGGCCCCTAAACCTGGACCAAAGCACTAAAGTCAGTGGTGCTCTATAATCATAAAGGATATGCACACCTCCAGACTAGTAGTCCGACATAACGCATCAGAGATACTTCAGGTACAGCTAACACAGGGTAAAACTGCAATCCAGGTTGGAGCCTGCTATAGATCGCCGATCATGTCCCAAGACTCCCACTCCACATTCCTAAACACACTGGAAAATATTAGGGTACAACACGATACCCTTATACTTGGAGTCTTTAACTACCCCTCCATTAACTGGAAAAATTACTCATGTACCAACACACTTGCTCAACATTTTCTGGAATTCACTAATTCCAATGCCCTGGACCAACTCATTCTTACCCCCACCAGGGGTAGAAACATCCTTGTCCTGGTCATTACTAACATGGGCGACCATTGCTCTACACCAGTAATCATCTCCTCCCTGGTCAGATTTGACCACAAGCTAATCAACATGGATATCCACATCCCACTCTCATCCCCCTCTAAAGGATACCGCCATAAAAACTTCTCCAAAGCCAATTTTGGGCTTCTAAAAACAGAGGTGGCTGACTTCATGACACCCATGCAAATGGAAAATAGGTGCATGACTGATGAATTATACACCAATGCACTGTATGGGCACATACGTAAGTGCATGAAATGGGCCATACCAAACAGAACCAATATGCTCTCCTCCAAAAAAAGGAAGCCAATCTGGTGGTCCCCCCACCATAAACAAACTCTACAACAGAAGTGAAAACTGTTGCAGAAAAGGGTGAATTCCCAAGATTGGAAAAACTCCCTTGTTAGGCTCAGCAAAAAAACTGTGATCCATTATCAAATCCTCTAATGTTAACTATTGCGGCAGATTCTAAAGACAACCACAAGGCATTCCATAGTTATGTCAAGAATCTACATGGCAATACTCAGATCTGCTCTGAGGTACAGCACAATGGCAGTACATATACAGAATCAACTGATATTGCCAACATATTGGCCGACAGGCTCAGTGTGAACTTTACCCCATTTCACCCCCTAAAGAGCCTATCACAATACTGAGGAATGCCAAGTCCCTATTATCTCAGATACACAGGTAAAAAACACACTGTCCAAAGCCAAGAATACAACTTCCATGGGACCTGATAATATCCCTGGCTGTGTTCTACATGAATTACAAAGTGAACTGGCACCACACCTGAGTACCCTGTTCAATCACAGCCTAATTTCAGACTTTGTTCCTACCTAATGGCACACTGCTATGGTCATCCCACTCCACAAAGGGGGAGTGACTACAGACCCTGGGAACTACCACCCCATTAGTCTGATGAGTCTGATATGTAAAGCTATGGAACACATCATCAAGGACCTTATAATAATGACATAGGGAATCTCCAAACTCTGGACCCCATGCAGTTTTGGGTTTGTGAAAGGTAGATCATGCCTGCTCAACCTGATAGACTTCTTTGAGAGTCTGTCACCAGAGCTGTGGATGAGATCAAGGTGGTTCACACAGTCTACCTAGATCTTGCCAAGGCCTTCAACACCATCCCTCACTCATGAATCATAGATAGACTCACTAAACTAGGCATAAACCCCTATGTCATAAAATGGGTTGCCAACTGGCTCACTGATAGAACCTACACTGTGAAAGTAGTGGACACCAAATCTGACTACTGATTAGTTACAAGTGGTGTCACACAGGGATCAGTCTTGGGTCCTCTCCTGTTTGGCATCTACGTCTCTGAAGTTCAAGCCAACACGAAGGGACTCTGGCTGACCACGTTCACAGATGATTGCAAACTGAGAGCCATTACTGATTCTCCAAATCCAAATTGGTGCCCATGAACTACCACATAGGCGGTTGTCCACTAAACACTGAAGGTGTGATAGAGACCTGGGGACACAGGTTGACAACAACCTCTCCTTTGATAACCACATTGCCACTGTAGTCAGAAAGTCCTTCTATGTGGCACATCTCATTACAAACAGTTTCTCATCCAGGAAGAAAGAGGTCATTGTCCCACTGTACTCATCCCTCATTAGACCCATTATAGAGTATAATGCCCCATTTGGTATGTACCTCACTAAACACCTACAACAACTGGAAAGGCTACAAAAATGCCTCACTAAGAGGATCTTAGGCCTTAGACACATGCCCAATATGGACAGACTCAAAAAACTCCAGCTATACTCTGTCTCTTATCGTCTAGTTAGAGGTGATCTCTGCCTGACCTACAAAGCCATGTCTGACCCAGAGCTGCTCTTTATGCTACACCAAAAGAAATTCCAATCTCTCCATGCCACACACTCCAGGGACCTAAACCTCATTACTACAATAAACAGAACATGCTGGAGGGACAGGTTCCTAACCCAGAGACTTCCCATATTCTGGAACAAGCTTTCCATTCACATCAAGCAGAGCACTTAACTGGCCCTTTTTTGAAGAAATCTTGATGAGTAGATGGGGAATAGGAAGTTCATTCCGGGGATCACTTCAGTGGCCTTGCTTGACAGGGGGACTAGGAACTAACTTTGGGTGGCACGATGCCAGGGAATCTTTGGATAGGTTTATATAGGCTCCAGGGCCATTAGCCAAGTACACACCTATGAAACTATGAACCTATTAGAACTAATTAAGAAAAATGAGGAGTGTGGCCAAGATATTGACAGGATAGCAACAGAATTCAGTTGTTATGCTATATTTTATATTTCTGACAGGAAATATTGAATTATGTCTATCTTACACACTATTTGAAAAAAAAAAAACTTTATAATACAAAATATCCTAAAAGAGAGAATTAAAAAATCTTGATACTTTGAAGTTTTCCTGTCAATTTCTTTACTGAGAAATTACTCTCACAAACAGTCTGAAAATGAGCCATCTGCAAGCAAAGCAAACTCACAAGATTTATCTTTTAAGAAAGAACTTCAGTCGATCCTCACCGATATTCAGGATTTATCTCTGAAAACAGACAAAATAGACACTAAACTAGATCATTTCAAAGAGAAGTATTACAAACAAATGAACAACATTCAAGAAACACTACAACAGCAGAATGCACACATATCTGGAATAGAGGACTCTTTAAATGATATGGAAGGGAGACTGAAGGAAGATGAAAATAATATTGAATATGTATTGAAGCAGAATACATTTCTCCTGAATAAGATTGATGATATTGAGAATAGATCTTGAGAAAACAGTATTATAATTTTTGGTTTACCAGAGAAAATAGAAAAGCTGCCCAATGCTGAGAGTAAGAACACTTTAATTCCAAAAAAAACCACATAAAAGCAAATAAAAACAGGTAAGCGCTTTCATGATTGCTCGCTTCTTCAGACCTTAACAAACAGTATGAGAAACAGGCCTTTAAATACAAAAAGCTTCCAATTAATTAAAATAAATTAAAATTGTTAGGTGTTAACACTTGTCAGTGTACTAAGCCTCCCTTCTTTAGGAGAGGCTTTAAAGCAACAGCACTATTCAAACCCGGTGGCACATATGCTTTAAAGTTGACAATCCATTTTACCTCAGCAAGTTCAGTCTCATTGCTCAAATCCCATTGCCTTAAACTTTCATTTAATTTCAGTAGTACCAAGAACTTAAAGCTGTGACTCACACCAGCTTCAGATACAAGTTCCACTACTGCATTTGTTACTTTATTATTTTGTATATCACTCTGATGCTGCAGAATCCTGTCCTTAAACATACGATTTGTCTTCTCTATATAATATGAATCACATACATTACACTTAGCCATATAGACCATATTTTTCGTACAACAGTCTGCATAAAAGGACAGCTGCATTGGTTCCATGCTTAATGGATGCATAATCAAGTGTGTAGACCATATATAACTGCATGCCTTACAGGACCGGCATGCATGAGTGCCCTTACGCTGGGAGGTGAGGTGCCTCTATGGTTCAGTGTGCTTATAAAAGAGTTGCTGTTTTAAGTTCTTGGTATTTTAAAAGCAAAACCTAGGAACTGGTTCTATATGTTCACTAATAGAGGGATCAGTCATCAGGATGGACAAATTTTTCTTTATGACTTCACACACTTTATTAACCTCTGCTGAATAGGTCAAACAGACCCTATTTACAACCTTGATGCTGTTAGTCTCTGTGCCCCTAATTATACTTGACAAGCTGTCAGAAGTAGGATTTTACTTTAACATCAGCCGATGTATTCAGTTCTCTAATTTCCTTATCTATCTCACTTCCCTTATAGCCCCTCTTCAATAGATATGCCTTTAGCACCCTTAAAGCTTGCTCTAAAGAGTCAGCATTAGTATGAAAGCTCATGCACCTTTTTGCCACTTTCCTAGTAACGTGGGATGGATGCATACTAGAACAAAGTAAGATGTTATTTTTCCTGCATAGTTTCCTGTACATTTTAGTGGACATGTTACCTAACATATCTTTGCTCACAGTAATGTCTAAAAAATCAATGATGTCAGCAGAGTAATGCAGAGAAAAAGACAAATAATTAGTTGAAGTCTCTAACATGTCCACAAAGGCTTGAACCTCATTCATAGTACCATCCCAGACAAAAAAGATGCCATCCACAAATCACTTAAAAAACATAACGTGTTTTATATATATCTTTGCTGAAGACACATTCCAGCTCCCAATTAGCTAAAACTAAGTTTGCATACGTGTTGGCACATGCTGTACCCATTGCTACCCCTACAACTTGTAGAAAGTATTCTGACTCAAAGAGAAACAAATTATTCTCTAAGATCAAGTCTAGCAGGGCAGAGATCATGCTAACCTTAAAGTTAGAGAAGCCACCTTCTTAAATCAAGACTCGCCTAACCCGCTCAATCCCATCCTCATTGGGTATCACAGTAAACAGTGATTTCACATCTAAAGTAAAAAACAATATTCTTTTGATGTCATTACTAGAGCTACCCATAGCCCAGTTGTATAAATGCTCTTGAAACTGTTTACTATCTCTCAAAACTGTATCAGCTTTGTCCAATACACATCTCAGCTGTTTGTCGACATATATCGACATTGGCTCAGTGAGCCATCCCCTTCCTGAAACTATCGGGCGTTAGGGAGGATCCTTGGTGTCTTTGTGCACTTTTGGCAATCCATAGATCTGTGGTATAGTGGGGTGCTCTACAGAAAAATAAGTGTAGAGAGAATATTCTTATCTGCTCTGGCATTAATAAGTCATACAAAAAGAAATTCAGCCTGTTAATTATACCATTAACTTGAAATTTCTGCAATAACACATACACTGTATTGTCATACAACATATCATGCATTTTGTCCAGATAGACATACTTATTCAACACTACAACTCCACCTCCTTTGTCCGCTGGTCTAATAACTAGATGCTCTGCTCTAACCAATTGATTCAGTGCCTCATGCTCATTAGGTGTTAAATTAAGAAAACTTTTATTATTTTTGACACTAAAAGACCTTCTTAAGTCATCCTCACATAACTTAACAAAAGACTGTATAGCTGGAGAGTTAACTGGTGTGAATGTGCTAGGTTTCTTAAAAGTGCTGCAGATTCTAGTATCACTATCTGAAAAGATAGTCTTCAACATAATATTCCTGGCAAACACTTTAAGATCTAAAATCGACTCCACAAGGTCCATTTTCGTAACAGGTATAAAAGAAAGACCTTTGTTCAATACAGCTAAATGTTCAACTGTGAACTCACTAGATGACAAGTTAAAAACAAATTATTCACTTCTGCCTGCATGTCATAGGGGCTTTGGAGTAAGTTGGAGGGTCTGATTGCTTCCTGCCTCTCCTTCTGCAACTCCTTGACCTCCCTATATGTTTGTCCTGCCTGATAGGTAGTGCTTTTTCCAAGAAAACTGCAGACTGCAAAAGTCTTTCTTTTATACCTGCCACGAAAATGGACCTTGCGGAGACGATTTTAGATCTTAAAGTGTTTTCCAGAAGACTATCTTTTCAGGTAGTGATACTGGAATCTGCAGCACCTTTAAGAAACCTAGAACATTCACACCAGTTAACTCTCCAGCTATGGAGTATTTTGTTAAGTTAGGTGAGGATGAGTTATGAAGGTCCTTTAGTGACAAAAATAATAAAAGTTTTTTTAATTTAACACCTAATGAGCATGAGGCACTGAATCAATTGGTTAGAGCAGACCATCTAGTTATTAGACCAGCGGACAAAGGAGGTGGAGTTGCAGTGTTGGATAAGTCTGTCTATCTGGACAAAATGCATGATATGTTGTATGACAATACAGTGTGTGTGTTATTGCAGAAATTTCAAGTTAATGGTATAATTTACAGGCTGAACTTCTTTTTGTATGAGTTATTAATGACACATCAGATAGACTATTCTCTCTACACTTATTTTTCTGAAGAGCACCCTACTATACCACGGATCTATGGATTGGGGAAAGTGCACAAAGACACCAAGGATCATCCCTATCACCCCATAGTTTCAGGAAGGGGATGGCTCACTGAGCCAATGTCGATATATGTCAACAAGGAACTGAGAGGCATATTGGGCAAAGCTGATACAGTTTTGAGAGATAGTAAACAGTTTCAAGAGCATTTATACAACTGGGCTAGGGGTAGATCTAGTAATGACATCAAAAGAATGTAGTTTATTACTCTGGATGTGAAATCACTGTTTACTATGATACCCCATGAGGATGGGATTGAGCAGGTTAGGCGATTCTTGATTAAAGAAGGGGGCTTCTCTAACTCTAAGGTTAGCATGATCTGCACCCTGCTAGACCTGATCTTAGAGAATAATTTGTTTCTCTTTGAGTCAGAATACTTTCTATAACTTGTAGGGGTAGCAATGGGCACAACATGTGCCAACACGTATGCAAACTTAGTTTTAGCCAATTGGGAGCTGGAATGTGTCTTTAGCAAAGATCTATATAAAACACATGTTATGTTTTATAAGCGATTTGTGGATGACATCTTTTTTGTCTGGGATGGTACTATGGATGAGGTTCAAGCCTTTGTGGACATGTTAGAGACTTCAACTAATTATTTTCTTTTTCTCTGCATTACTCTGTTGACATTATTGATTTTTTAGACATTACTGTGAGCAAAGATATGTTAGGTAACATGTCCAGTAAAATGTACAGGAAGCCAAGCAGAAAAAATAACATCTTACATCATTCTAGTATGCATCCATTCCACGTTACAAGGAACATAGTTAAAAATCAGGTTCTTGGGTGCATGAGATTTCATACTAATGCTGACTCTTTAGAGCAAGCTTTAAGGGTGCTAAAGGCAGATCTATTGAAGAGGGGCTATAAGGGCAGTGAGATATATAAGGAAATTAGAGAACTGAATACATTGGCTGGTGTTTACGTAAAGCCCTACTTCTCTGACAGCTCCTCAAGTATAGTGAGGGACACAGAGGCTAACAGCAACAAGGGTGTAAATAGGGTCTTTTTGACCAATTCAGCAGAGGTTAATGAAGTGTGTGAAGTCATAAAGAAAAATTGGTCCATCCTGATGACTGATCCCTCTATTAGTGAACATATAGTACCAGTTCCTAAGTTCTGCTTTAAAAATACCAAGAACTTAAAACAGTGACTCAGTTATAAGCACAATGAACCATATAGGCACCTCACCTCCCAGCGTAAGGGCACTCATGCATGCCAGTCCTGTAAGGCATGCAGTTATATATGGTATACACACTTGACTATTTATTTATTTTATTTATTTATTTATTTTACATTTGTTGACCGGACTAGTCTAGCTGGATATATGTCAATTTTCAGTAGAGGCCCGGGGAGAAAAGCTCCACAAAAAGATGGGTTTATATAATCAAGAGTTGTTATACATTCAAATCAGAAATATTATACAAAAAGAAGGTGTTACAAAAAAAACTGGTTTGATTATGCATCCATTAGGCATGGAACCTATGCATCTGTTCTTTTTATGCTGACTGTTGTACAAAAAATCTGGTCTATATGGCTAAGTGTAATGTATGTGATTCATATTATATAGGGAAGACAAATAGTGTGTTTAAGGACAGGATTCTACAGCATCAGAGTGATATACTAAATAATAAACTAACAACTGCATTAGAGAAACATGTATCTGAAGCGGGTATGAGTCACAGCTTTAAGTTCTTGACACTACTGAAATTAAATGAAAGCTTAACAGAAGGGGATTTGAGCAATAAGACTGAAATTGCTGTGTTAAAATGGATCGTCAACTTTAAAGCATATGTGCCACCTGGTTTGAATAGTGCTGTTGCTTTAAAGCCTCTACTAAAGAAGAGAGGCTTAGTACACTGATAAGTGTTAACACCTAACAATTTTAATTGTTTTAATTAATTGGAAGCCTTTTGTATTTAAAGGCCTGTTTCTTATACTGTTTGTTAAGGTCTGTAGAAGCAAGCAATCGTGAAAGCACTTACCTGTTTTTATTTGTTTTTATCTGTTTTTTTAAGTGTTATTACTCTCAGCTTTGGGCATCTTTTCATTTGTTGAACTTTTTTTTTTTTGGATATCCTAGATTCCATTACATTCCCTTGCTGAGTTATTGTTTTTTGTTCGCCAGTTGAATCATGGCTGAGAGTACTAATTTGGATTTGAGAAGTGCATCTGGACTGAATACGTCAATGTATAAGGAGAAAAAAGTGGATGTTAATACTAAAGATACTGTAGGGATAGCTGTCCATGCTAATCCCCTGATTGGTGTGTCTTTTAGTGATGAGGATGTTGCACCTAATAATGTTGACTATAATGAAGTACAAGCTTTTTAAAAGGCTTTGATAGTACTAGAGCATAAGCTGTTTAAGCATAATTGTCTGATCTGGCAGCACTTTCATTTCAAAGCAGCTATATTCCATCAGATAGTCCCTAGAGGGCTACGGGTACTAAAAAATGCCATCATATGAAGATAGTTTGCCTGAATTGCTTAAAAGGTAGCAAACTCTTAACCTGCAACTAAGTCTGGACTATATGGCACTACTTAATGACTATTTTTGCCCTGAAGATGATAGCTTATTACAAGAAATCAATGATTTGACTTCCCATCTGATGAGCATGTTTAAAGGAGAGGAGTTTGAGCAGCTACTAGATGACTTATTACTTAATGTCTTTCTTTATGAGTGAAAATTAGAGAAAGAGAAGACTAAGAAGCTCCACAGGGATTTTGCAGACTTCCGTGATGGTAATGTGTTCTCCTGGCCGAGGTATACTCAGTTGAATGCCCGTACAGGAAGTATGTCATCGCCAGATCAACGTACCACAAATGTGACACCCAGAGCCGGCAGTAATGGAGTAGTTGGTGTTGCACAATGAGTTGTATACTGTGTTAATGGTCAGAATCTTGTCGTGGGAAAAGGTGATGTCAGCCTTCACCAAAAAACGCCTGCGACTAAACATGTAAGTACTGAAAGGTCACGAGTGGGTTTAAAGGCACTGAATGAACCTTTGGATGTATCTGGAACTTTTACAGCCACCGAATGAACTGCTCATTCTGACTGTATCTCTATAGGTGGTCATTCACCTAATAAAACTGTAAGTACTGATGCTCTGCCTGCTGTGGCTAAGGATAGTATTGTACCTAAAGCTCACTCAGATCAGGACAAACCTGATGAGTTTTCATCTGTTAGTGTATCTTTAGCCTCTGTAAGTGAAGGAACAGGTATGGGCTTGTCTGTTGCTACTAGTTTACAAGCTGTTAGCAGTTCAGATGTAGTTTCTTTATCTGTGGTTGGTTTAAGTGACGGTATTGATGTACATCTATCTAATGATTCTATAGTAAGTGACGGTACTGATGTACATCTATTTAATGATTCTGTAGAAAGTGACGGTATTGATGTACATCTATCTAATGATTCTATATTATGTGATTCAGGCTGTGCTCTAGATGTGGTTAATATGAAGAGTTTAGAGTATTTGTTTGGACAAGAGCTCTGTATCTAATAAGAATACTAACTCGAAGTCTGCATTTCTTTTGGAAAAGCACTACCTATCAGGCAAGAGCACTCATGCATGCCAGTCCTGTAAGGCATGCAGTTATATATGGTCTACACACTTGATTATACATCCATTAAGCATGGAACCTATGCATCTGCCCTTTTATGCAGACTGTTGTACGAAAAATCTGTTCTATATGGCTAAGTGTAATGTATGTGATTCATATTATATGGGGAAGACAAACTGTATGTTTAAGGACAGTATTCTGAAGCATCAGAGTGTTATACAAAATAATAAACTAACAAATGCATTAGAGAAACATGTATCTGAAGCTGGTATGAGTCACATCTTTAAGTTCTTTATACTACAGAAATTAAATGAAAGTTTAAGTGAAGGGGGATTTGAGCAATGAGACTGAACTTGCTGAGTTAAAATGGATTGTCAAGTTTAAAGCATATGTGCCACCTGATTTGAATAGTGCTGTTGCTTTAAAGCCTCTCCTAAAGAAGAGAGGGTTAGTACACTGATAAGTGTTAACATCTAACAATTTTAATTGTTTTTAATTAATTGGAAGCTTTTTGTATTTAAAGGCCTGTTTCTCATACTGGTTGTTAAGGTCTGAAGAAGTGAGCAGTCGTGAAAGTGCTTACCTGTTTTTATTTGTTTTTATCTATTTTTTGGAATTAAAGTATTCTTACTCTCAGCATTGGGCATCTTTTTTTTGCTGAACTTTGTTTTTGGATATCCTAGATTGCACTACATTCTCTTGCTGCAGTACCAGAGAAAATTGAAAGAAATAATTTGGTAAGCTTCCTGACAACCCGGCTACCCCAAATCTTAGACTTGCCTGAAGCATTATCACTTGCCATAGAAAGATTGTATAGATCCTTGGTTTCTACTCCATCCTCTAAGAACAGTGCCTATCTGAGATCTACTACTGTAAGTTTTGTTTTTTCCTCACAAGATAAAGAACTAATCCTAAAAACTGCATGGTCAAAATCTCCTATTAAATTGGATGAAAGAATTATCTGATTTGCTAATGACGCTTCCACCTTAGTCAGCTCTAAAAGAAAGTATTTTCCCATTAATTAGAGAACTGAAGAAAAAACAACTAAAAGTTCATCTTTTGTTTCCAGCCAGACTGAAATTTTATTTTACTGGATGAAACAAAAATCTTTAAAGAACTGCTTGCAGCTGTGACTTATTTAAACATTTAGAATATATTGGATCAAACAGAGGATATGGATTGGAATAATGTTTCCTTAAACTGTCAAGCAGAGAGATCTGGATGGAAAAAAAATGAAAATAACTCAAGCCAGAATAGACAGAGTTTGCACATCAAATAACTTAGTAAACAGTTTAGATAAGGTTAAAGTTAAATCTTGTCCACTTTCAGACTATAATACTATTACATTTGATTTAATTTTAAAACACAGTAATGGCATTCCTATTATACGCATACCTGCCTATGTAACTAATCTGAAGGACTTTAAGAAATATTTCCTAAAGAAATAAAATGTTTTATGGCCTTAAATTCTACCAAGGACACATCTGAGGTATATTTATGAGATGCTTTAGAAGCATATTTATATGGTAAAATTATATCCTGGTATACCTCAAAAAGAAAACAATGGAACAATGAATTGATTGAATTACATATACAATTAGATAAATTAAAGCTAGATAATTAAAAAACAAATACAAATGTAACAGAAGATATAAATAAATGAAATAGTAAATATTTAGAAATCCTAAATCATAAGGCTACGATCAATCTGGAAAGGATTGAAATAATTAACTACTCAAATAAACCCAAATATTTGCTTAAGTTAGCTAATAGAATGAAACTATTTTAAAAAATCCAGTCATATTACAGAAATATATTATCCTAAAACGAAAAAAAAAGTTACTGATTTGGAAGACATCTTAAAAGAATTTAGAGATCATTTAAATTCATTAAATACCAATAATACTATTAGATTCACAAGAAGAAATAAAAAAAAAACTCCTTAAAAATATATTAACAAGAAACTGACTGAAGATCAAATTAATCTTATTGAATGGTCCATTTCAACATCTGAATTAAATGCCCAGATTAAACAATTAAAACCAAACAAGGCTCATGGGAATGATGGTATTATTCCTGAACTTTATAAGCTAATGCCAAAAGAGGCTTTGGATACATTGATCAGAGTTTTTAAAGTAGTTAAAAACTTAGAAAATGTTCCTCCTTGTATGAAATATACTCTGCTTTCTCTAAATTTTAAAATCTAGTAAAGATCCTGTGAAATATTTTTCTTATAGACCCATTTCTTTACAAAATGTAGACTATAATTATAGCTATTCATGCTAATAGATTAAAACAATTTCTACCTTCTTTGACTGATGAAGACCAAACAGGTTTTGTTTTAAACAGGAACACCTATGATAATATTAAAATAATTTTAACATTAATTGGCTATGCAAACACAACAAATGAGAAATTAACTATAATAAGTTTAATTATTAATAGTGATTTTGACTCAGTGAATTGGAA
The DNA here is from genome assembly GCF_019279795.1 of Protopterus annectens. Taxonomy (NCBI): domain Eukaryota; kingdom Metazoa; phylum Chordata; order Ceratodontiformes; family Protopteridae; genus Protopterus; species Protopterus annectens. The sequence goes on from NC_056729.1 coordinate 596,577,078, forward strand.
TTATCTATCATTGGTACTAGAAGCAAGCATTTTCTCAAGTAATGTCATACAACTTATTAATCTCCTCTTTGTTAATTCTTATGCACATGTTAAACTAGGTTCATTTACTTCTGATTCAATTAAGATCCTTAAAAGAACTAAACAAGGATGTCCAATTTCTCTTTTACTGTTTACCCTAGTAATAGAACCATTTGCAAATTTAATTAGAACATATTTAAACATCAAAGGTATTCAGATGCCTAACTTCTAAAGTTCATTTGTTCACTAATGATATTTTATTGACTTTAAATGAATGCAACAATTCACTGCCATCTCTTTTTATTTTAATACAAATCTTTCAAAAGAAATTTCAACTTTTTTAATGAAAATAAAACAAAAATTCTACCTATAAATTATAATATAAAAGATATTGTCCCATATATATCCAACTCTATTCTCATCAATCTATCTATTACTGAACCTAAAATCCCAGACATATGGAAAAAGATCTACACTCTTCCCATCCATAAAGGAGGTAATTCCACTGAACTATCCAACTGTAGGCCCATAGCAATTCTATCACCCCTCTCCAAGATCTTGGAGAAATGTGTTCACAAACAAATCCTACAACACCTTACACAAGAGAACCTTCACAAACACCATTTCACAAGCCAGAGACCTGAATAAACTAGTATCCTGTCTCTTTCTTGACCTTTCAAAGGCATTTGACACCATCTCCCACTCCCTACTGCTAGACAAACTCTTTCTATTAAACCTATCTACCACCACTATCTCATGGTTCTCTAGTTATCTCAGTAACCATTTTCAATCTGTCAGATGGTGCTCTGTTATCTCCCCTAAACTCCCTATACAGATGGAAGTTCCCCAAGGGTCAATTCTTGGACCACTGCTATTTAATATTTTTGCCAATCAATTATCTACCTCTACTCCATACTCATCACTAGTCCAGTATGCAGATGACTCCACAGTCATCACTATTGCTGATACCCTGCCTGAATTTCATACTAAAACACAGGACTCCCTCTTGTCTATCAAAAACTGGCTCAACCTAAACCTTCTAATCTTAAATCCAAAGAAACCCAAACTCTTACTCCTCATACCAAAAACTATGTCCCACCTGAAATCATCTTTCACCATCTGTTCTCACAATAACACACCCATCTTAGTAGAAAACCACACCAAACTACTAGGAGTGATTAGCAATGACCAGCTAAAATGTGACCTGCATGTTCTAAGTAATATTAAGAAAACCCATCAAAAACTTGGTCTCCTTTATAGAAACAAAAGCTTTATCTCAAGTACAGCTAAAACAGCTCTATCACATGCCTACCTATTACCAACCCTTTCCACTGCTCTCAAATTCTCACCAACTTACAGGCTACACTTAAATCTAAATTAGAGTCCACTTACAACAAGGTAGCTAAATATGCTGCTGAACTACCATACTCCACTCATCACTGCTTAGCACTAAAAAAACTGAACTGTTCTGAATTCCCCCATAACCTTTTCCTCTCTCAGCTTCTGCTAATTCATTCTATTCTAGACAAGTCCACTTTATGCCCCATCATCACATCTATCATCTCCCCTTACACCCCTGCTAGAACACTCCGGAGCTCTGAACATCTCCCCACTATTCACAAATCCAAAATCAACACAGGAAAAAAACTTTATTGCTGTTAGTCTGCTGAGAACTGGAATAAACTACCACTAGACCTACAACACATTAGACCCAAGTCCCAATTCAGAAAGCCAGTAAAAACTCACTTAAAGAAAAATAAACTATGTCTGTGTTATCTCTCCCCGACTGACCCATCTCTCTAATGTATCCTATTCTCTCATCTTGCTACTACTTCAGTGAAATGCTACCTTGTTCCTCTCTCTCTTTATTGTAACACTGCTACCCACCTTTTTTACCTCACTGCTTCTAACCTACACTGTTAAAAAATTATTTTCGTACTTGACCATATCTTCCCCTATTCACGGACTGTCTAATTTGTTCTGGTATATAACTTTCAATTGTTAAAAGATTATTCTGTATTATTTCTTGTACACTCCTCTGTACCTCCTCATGCTGAAATATAGATTCTAATTGCCATGTATGTTAACTTGTTATTCTTTATGTCTATGTGATATTTTTGTATTATTATGTCAACTCAATTTGAATGTATTTTCTGTGGAGCTTTTCTAGCAGGGTCTTCACTGAAAAAGAGCTCTGTCCCAGTTGGACTAACCCGGTCAACAAATGTCAAATAAATAAATATAGTGGACAAATTGATAAATATATAGTCAAAGATAAAAAGATAAAGTATCTAGGAATTATTACTGCAGAAAATGTTAATAAAATAACTGAAATTAATTATGATAGTAGTCTAACCTATATAAGAAATCTTATAAATAACTGAAACAAGTATTTCTTCGTCAGGGAAGAAAGACTTCAATTTTAAAAACAATTATCTTACCAAAAATCCTATATATTGTGCAATAATTATATTTACCCCCTCCTAAAAGCTTTATAAAAAAGTTTAATTCATTAATACAAACGTTTCTGTTGTATCCTAAAAAAACATCATAGCTTTAAGTCATCGCATAATGTATTGGTATTTCAGTGGGATTGGTTTACCAGATGTTAAGCTATAATTCATATAATTTGCTATCAAAGCAGTGTTTTTTAAACTTCTAAATGGAAGGATTTTCAAGGAAACTCATGGATTCATTCTGACTCTAGTAAATATTTCATTTATTATTTAAATTTGAACAATTATCTGTTACGGATGTTAAAAGGATATTTTATGAATAACTTTAATCATTTAATTAACTCTAGTTACATCAATATTATACTGAATAATCTAAAACATTTCATACAAAGAATTCCAAAATATAAAGCATGTTTGTTTCTTATTTTTCCAGTAGCTTATATACCCAAAATAATACCTCAACTGTAAATTTATCTATAATGAATGCTTTTAAAGAAAATAACCTGATACATTGGTCCCAGTTAACGAATAAAGGATATTTACACTCTGTGCAATATATATAATTCATAGATTTGACTTGGATAATAAACTATGGTTCCATGTACAAAATTATACAAAGTTGTTGAAGGAAAATTTGAAGTTTTGCAACCATCAGTGAGAAATGTTATCCCTAACCTGATTGAACTATTATCTAATATGATATATCAGAAAATATCTGGTGAAGGGCTTTTATCTCAGATATATAAAGATATTAAAAAAGAATTAGAATTCAACAAAGAAAGTTATTGGAATTATGTTAAACTTATAAGTAACAAATCTCCTATTGCTGATGAAAAAAAAACAAGCTTTATCATCATCCAAACACCTTGTTCACTCAAATGGGAATATATTTACATGGAAATTCTTACACAGATCTTCTTTACACCACATAGAATATAATTAATATGTAAAAGTAAGATGGGTTGTTGGAGACATAACCTAGATATAAAAGCTAACAAGGAGCATATGTTTTTGAATGTATTACACTTATGCCATATTGAAAAGATATTAAAACTTTTTACAGGCTTTTTCTGACAAATTTGTATTAACTAAATCACTAGTCCTCTTCAACATTTCAATTCCTGACTGTGTTAAGAGAGTGAAATACCCAATCTTGTAGAGCATATTATCAATTACAAGAAAAATAATAACAGGAAACTGGAAGAATGAAGCAATTCCCTCAGTCAAAGAATTTACAAACACTGCCATTGGAGTTTGCCACTTGGAACGTATCACTATTAAACTGAGATCTACAAAAATCACTTTGTCTTACAATAGATGGGTATGAGTTCTGTTCTCATTGTAGTCAACTTTGTGTGAGTGTGTGTGTGTGCGCACACGCACGTGCGTGTGTGTGTGTGTGTGTGTGTGTGTGTGTGTGTGTGTGTGTGTGTGTGTGTGTCTAGTTAGAAGGGAAAGCATGCATCCTGCAGTTACCACCCCAATACCATAAATTGACAGAATTTTGATACTTGCACCTGTCTAGAGTTTCATTCCTGGGAGGCCTCCCAACTTCTTCTGTCCAGCATGCACTGTGGATGTCATCCACTACAAGTTGACCTCTAGCCATATAAAAGTCAGATTTGTGCACTGGTGCTTGTGTAGAATACTGTGTTCTGTAGTCTGTGCACTTAAATAGCTAGGGGTCCTGTTTTCAGTGCGGTCAATGTGGTGTGTGTTTGTGTGTGTGTGTGTGTGTGTGTGTGTGTGTGTGTGTGTGTGTGTGTGTGTGTGTGTGTGTGTGTGTGTGTGTGCGTGTGGATGTCTTCGCAGCAGAGTAGATGTGCTATCCTACAGTTACTTCTCCATTGGCATGGCTTACCATTTTGATATGATATTTTGATACTTGCACAAGCCTGCATATCTTTTTCATGCAGCCCTCACAACGCAACCTCTTGTCTCCCACATGTCCTGCTGATGTCACCCACCATAAGCTGACCTGCAGCCATATAAAAGTCAATTTTTTAAAGTGGCGATTGTGTAAAGTACTGTGTTCCATAGTTTGTGTACTTAGATAGGCAGGGGTTCCATTCTCACTGCAGTCAACTGTGTGTGTGTGTGTGTGTGTGTGTGTGTGTGTGTGTGTGTGTGTGTGTGTGTGTGTGTGTGTGTGTGTGTGTGTGTGTATCTACTCAGCAGAGTAGATATGCTATCCTACAGTTACTTCTCCATTGGCATAGCTTGCTATTATTTTGATACTTGCACAAGCCTACACATCCATTTCATGCAGTCCGCACAACCTGCTGATGTCATCCACTATAAGTTGACATGCAGCCATTTACAAGTTAGACTTGTGCTTTGTTGCTGGTGTAAAGTGCTGTGTGTGTGTGTGTGTGTGTGTGTGTGTGTGTGTGTGTGTGTGTGTGTGTGTGTGTGTGTGTGTGTGTGTGTGTGTGTGTGTGTGTGTGTGTGAGCTGTTGCTTGACATTATAGAGAGCAGTTTACACCAGCATGTGGGACTCTGTTATTACCATATGCTCAACAGACAAAGCCGATGTCATCGGCTATATAAGATATAGCAGATTACTGCATATGCAGTCATCCCACCAAGGCCTAATCAGACACTGGCCTAGAGCACAGGCAGATGTCATCACAGCTGATACCAGACAGATTACTGTGACATGTATTTTAATCTAGCCACATACATCATGGAATGGTTAGTAGGCCCTGTGTTATCTTGAAGAGAATGCCCTGTAGTCTGTCCAGCTGGTGCATGTGTCTGGTGAGGTTCATGCAAAAGAGAGCATTATATGGTATTGCTGTTCTGATGAGATTTGACTACAGTGCTGACATACAATCCTGAGATCTAATTGTGATGGTGAGACTTATGATGTGCACCATAAGTATGTACTGGAAAATCATTAAAGAGAACATTTAGAAAGTAATGCGACACATTGCAGTTCCTGATTTCACAACACTTACAGAAAAATACACTAGAAAGTAATGAGTTGATGATGCTAGTCACTGTATAACTCGGCAAGGCAAATATAAGTGACTGGTAAAATTATCAGTTAAACAACACAACTGCAGGTATGGTAAGCAATAATGTAGCTATGCACCCTGTGCAGCAGAGACAATGTTTTTGTATCCCTGAATCCAAAAGAGAGCAGAGATAGGGCATGGTTTTCATCACTTGCACAGGGTGTTGTGTGTGATGGGGCAGGAGGCCTAGGTTGACATAAAAGTTCAGTGAGTGTGTGTGAGTAAGAAAGGGAAGCAGGCAGGCTGAACCATGCAACTGTTGTATGTGTGTCTGTAGGGGTCCTCCATATGAAAGTGGTGTATGAGAGTCTGCATGAACACAGCCAAGTTCAGTGCTAGTTCTGCATCTTGATATGTCAGACAGGTGTGAGCTGTACATGGTAGAGTTAGCAGTTCATTGTTGTTACCCCAACCATGAGAACTGGCTCTGATAGGAGTTGCACTGGCTCCTCCATACCCAAGGTCAGATGCAGTGCTGCTACCTGAACATGACTGATATGTCTGCTGGACATGTTCCCTTCATGGGGATGCCCAGGACCAAGACCACATGGCCTGCTATTTCTGGGTGTGGACAGCACTCTCACTGACAGACCAGTGGAAGTACTGTCACTATGGGAGCGTGGTCATGGAAGGCCATGTTGGCTATCGGCAGATGGTGATGTGGCTGACTTACACCCACAAGGACGCCATTCCCCTCCCAGCAGATGTTTCATCACAGACACTGCTCTTTCCATGATAGACACTCCTTAAGCCATTACAGACACCCCTTTTTCCAATGTATCATTCAACTAATCCAGTGAATCAGCAACATGGTGGAGGAAGTCACGCATGTCAGACTGTGCCACATCTACAATGCTGAGCATTTTTCTGGAGCTTGTTTCTGAACATGCCTGTGCCTCCATGATGGCCCTAAACATACATTGAGTGACACAGGATGAGACATCTGCATCAGGTGGAGGAGGGACGGAAGGCCCCCTCCGAGCACCCCTATCAACCTTCCTGCATGGCACCTTACCCACACAGTGGCTTTGGCCAGAGTCAACAGTAGCCATACTTCCCTGATCAATGTCATTGCCCTCCACCTGTCCAATATCTGTAGCTCAGTGGCCTGGGTAAGTGTAAGCCTACTGGCTGTGTCCAGGAAAAATGAAGGTAGATGTCAATCTCTGTGTCAAATGTAACCTCTGAACAGTCCAACTGTGCCACAGTTTTTCCACCATCATCATCAGTGTCTGCTGAGACACGATATCAGGTGGCACAGGGCCCACACTCCCTGTCATGATCACCTGTGATAAAGAGGAAGAAACACAGGCATATATTAATACCTGCCCTACTATTGTGCAATATGTGCTAAACAACTAACAGTCAGTACAGCAATACACACAACAGGCCTTAAATGACACATTATGATCTTTCTTTAAATTGATCTGCAGTGCTGACATAAATTTATTTGTCTTACCATCTGTAGGAGGTATATGTTGCTTTATTCTTGACAGTCCTAAAATAAGTTAAGCAAGAGGTAAGGGAAACATCATCACATTTTACAGTAAGACAGGGTAATACATGCATTCCTCTATATCTGCATTAACTGTACACTCAATAAGAATATGGCTGACAACTTCAAACTAAGATTATAACTGTAGCAATCTTCAAACCCCGCCACAAAAAGAAGACATGTGACTCAAAAGTAACTTTTATTTAAATTATTTTACTATACAACAGTATTCAACTGGTCATATAACAAAGCCTACCTGAAAGCTCCTCTTGGGACTCAAAAGGAGTGGGACCCATGTCAAGGATATGCTGTGGTCCACTCTGCTCTGAGCTCTCATGTTGGAAGATATTCACCAGGGCCTCTTCAATCGTTCTGTAGCAGGCCCTCCATGGTTATACTTTGGTCTTGGGCAACAGCAGCTGCTCGTCTCCTTACAGTGGTAGTCATGTCAGTGGCCCTGCGCACACCTGTGCATATGTCTAACTGTAGCTGCATTATAGCCTGTGTGCCATATTGGGCTGGCCCCTTCCCAGCAGAAATGCCCCATGTTGAAGAAGAATGGCAATAATGATATTGTTTTCCACTTCACTGAATGTGGGTCTCCAGCTCACTGACATTGTTTGTGTCCTAGAGGACAACAGAATGATAATACACATGCATTTTACATAACTACAAAGTAACTATTTCCAGATAAAACAGTAAAGGTAGGCAGACAGTAGTACCCGCTAGAAAAACATAAAATGTATACAGATGTGGAATACTAACAACAGGTAGGATGCAAAACAAGGAGAGTAGCAAGAGCAACATATCCTTGTATGTGCCATAACAGTAACTCAATGTGCTCCCCCAAAAAGACCAGTCCATTCTAGTTTATGACATAGTAACTTTTCTTTGCTCCCCCACCCACTAAAGAACAGGCAAATGAACCATTCTGTTAATAAACCATCTTTGAAATGCTAAACGTGATTTCAAAGGACCTGTCCCTGTAAAATTTGTGCATATTAATAACACAGCATTCTAGTTTCATGTATTGTCAATCATGTGTACCTCTGAAATGGTTTGACAAACATGGCCATGCCATCAGTATACTTCTAACTAATGCATACAAATAAAAGTTTAATAGCCTTTGTTTCATCTTATTTATTAATATATTCCAGCATATGAGTTATTTATTATTTGTTTACCAGGAAAGTCTGACTTGGAATGAAGCCAATTTTCAGTGGAGACCCGGGGAGAAACATTCCATATGCGTGTCTTTATAACATGGGAGGAAACTGGAGCACACGGAGGAAACCCACATGAATGCAGGTGGAACCATGCAGACTCCACACACAAGCAATCCCAGCCAAGAATCAAAGTGGAGAACCTCTTGCTGTGTGGCAACAATGCAACAGCTGCACCACTGTGCAGTCCAATGTATGTAGGTATGAAAATGGGAGCATGTCTGCTGGAGTTTAATACTCCTCTGTAAAGATATCTTTGCAAGAAATTTGCTTTTGTGAAGTCCTGCAAACTGTAACAAGTGCCCTCACCATCACTTTGGCTAGCTACAAATTTGCCTTTTTAAAATGGAGTAGATTATGAATGGATTGCATATGTCTAAGTTTGTGTTTCAGAGATGCTAATTACAGCATAAGCAGCTGAATTGCATGCTAATCAACCAATGTAGTGGAGCTTTTCAACAAGTTATAAAGCAACCATGTCGACTTCATACTGTTTTTTCCTGGGTCTTGTTTGCAAAAAATTCATTTTTCCACAAAAAGTAATTATGTGTCAAACTAAATTCTAATAAACTTAGCAAAAACCTAGTTTGTGGTCCTTCACCCATCATCCTATGCATTGCTTCCAAACCCCATCTTTTATTGATGTTGGTATAGAAAGATACAACATCAGTCGTTGCCCAATAGTAATTTTTCTCCCATTTTAGCCCTTTTAAGGCCAAACAAACATCCTGAGTGTTCCTCACATGGGAATGTACCTTGGGGGAGATATTTCTTGAGGTGAAAGTCCAAAATGGGGGAGATATTTCTTGAGGTGAAAGTCCAAAAAACAGTTAACCCTCTCAACATAGGAACCAATTCCTGAGATAATGGGTCTACCAGGTGGATTGGAAATGTTTTTATGAATCTTAGGTATAATGTAAATATGTGGGTGACGAGGTTCCTTCACTACCAACTTCTTCACATCTTTCCCTGTGAAGAAGCCTAACCTTTCCCCTCTTTCCAATAATTCAATAAGTTCATCTGAATATAAAGTCAAAGGGTTGTTATTCAATTTTTCATAAGTATCCTCCAGTAGTAAATTGTTAACAATGTCCTCATACTTATCAGTATTCATAAGCACCCAATTGCCCCCCTTGTCAGCCGGCTTAACAGTAATCCTATCCAACTTCATCCTTAATGCCTTAAGGGCCAGCCATTCATCATTACTCAAATTAAAAACCTTTTCATTCATACAAAAAAGCTTATATGCTTGTTCAAGCTTAGAAAGTATGACATGCTCAAAGGCATTTATGGCCTGTGATTTTTTAGGAGGCATAAAGTTACTGTCACCGGGAAAATGGGGGACATCAATAAGACCATATCCCTCTCCATAAGTTCCCTCCATTCTGACATCAGATTCTAAATGAGGTTCACATACCTCTGCATCCTTAATTTCATTCAGGAATAAACCTTCATAATCATAAGTACTCAAATTTAAGAGAGACTCATCTAACAAAACCTCACTTTCAGTTAAAGAGCATTTTTCTCTCTCATGAAAATAGACTTTCAGGTTTAATTTTCGAATAAAATCTTTCACATCCAAAAAGATGTCCGCAAAGGTAGGTACTCTAGTTGGTACAAATTTTGTGCCTTTTGACAAAACGCTAAGCATTTCATCAGATAAGACCACATTGGAGAGGTTGATCACATTCAAACACATACTATTAGAAAAAATGCCATTCAATTCCACATCATGTTCTCCATCAGTGCAATTTACATTTTCAAAGCATGATTCAACAACATTATCATGGTCAGACATTACTGCTATATCAGTTTGGTTAGTATACTGAAACTTTTCAAAATCAAGTTTACTGTTCATGTTATTAACATCCCTATTTTCATATTCAAAACATGTTTCAAACTCATTAGTACTATCATGTATCCCTACTATGACATTTGCGCTAACATTTTGAGCATTTTCAGAGTCATCTTTAATAACATCACTAGCAGCTCTATTACGATACATAAGTTTGGATACACTCAGATTTTTGCCTTTATTCATTGCCACCAGTCCCAAACGTGTATTAGTACCAGGACTAAAAGGATGGATTAAAGCTGTTTCCTTGTTCCACTCTCTGACTGCTTTATTTTGGTGTATTTTTGATTAATACATGCATTCCTTTATATCTGCATTAACTGTACACTCAATAAGAATATGGCTGACAACTTCAAACTAAGATTATAACTGTAGCAATCTTCAAACCCTGCCACAAAAAGAAGACATGTGACTCAAAAGTAACTTTTATTTAAATTATTTTACTATACAACAGTATTCAACTGGTCATATAACAAAGCCTACCTGAAAGCTCCTCTTGGGACTCAAAAGGAGTGGCACCCATGTCAAGGATACGCTGTGGTCCACTCTGCTCTGAGCTCTCATGTTGGAAGATATTCACCAGGGCCTCTTCAATCATTCTGTAGCAGGCCCTCCATGGTTACACTTTGGTCTTGGGCAACAGCAGCTGCTCGTCTCCTTACAGTGGTAGTCATATCAGTGGCCCTGCGCACACCTGTTCATATGTCTAACTGTAGCCGCATTATAGCCTGTGTGCCATATTGGGCTGGCCCCTTCCCAGCAGAAATGCCCCATGTTGAAGAAGAATGGCAATAATGATATTGTTTTCCATTTCACTGAATGTGGGTCTCCAGCTCACTGACATTGTTTGTGTCCTAGAGGACAACAGAATGATAATGCACATGCATTTTACATAACTACAAAGTAACTATTTCCAGATAAAACAGTAAAGGTAGGCAGACAGTAGTACCCACTAGAAAAACATAAAATGTATACAGATGTGAAATACTAACAACAGGTAGGATGCAAAACAAGGAGAGTAGCAAGAGCAACATATCCTTGTATGTGCCATAACAGTAACTCAATGTGCTCCCCCAAAAAGACCAGTCCATTCTAGTTTATGACATAACAGTAACTTTTCTTTGCTCCCCCACCCATTAAAGAACAGGTAAATGAACCATTCTGTTAATAAACCATCTTTGAAATGCTAAACGTGATTTCAAAGGACCTGTCCCTGTAACATTTGTGCATATTAATCATACAGCATTCTAGTTTCATGTATTGTCAATCATGTGTACCTCTGAAATGGTTTGACAAACATGGCCATGCCATCAGTACACTTCTAACTAATGCATACAAATAAAAGTTTAATAGCCTTTGTTTCATCTTATTTATGAATATATTCCAGCATATGAGATATTTATTATTTGTTTACCAGGAAAGTCTGACTTGGAATGAAGCCAATTTTCAGTGGAGACCCGGGGAGAAACATTCCATATGCGTGTCTTTATAACATGGGAGGAAACCAGAGCACACAGAGGAAACCCACATGAATGCAGGTGGAACCATGCAGACTCCACACAGAAGCAACCCCAGCCAAGAATCAAAGTGGAGAACCTCTTGCTGTGTGGCAACAATGCAACAGCTGCACCACTGTGCAGTCCAATGTATGTAGGTATGAAAATGGGAGCATGTCTGCTGGAGTTTAATACTCCTCTGTAAAGATATCTTTGCAAGAAATTTGCTTTTGTGAAGTCCTGCAAACTGTAACAAGTGCCCTCACCATCAGTTTGGCTAGCTACAAATTTGCCTTTTTAAAATGGAGTAGATTATGAATGGATTGCATATGTCTAAGTTTGTGTTTCAGAGATGCTAATTACAGGATAAGCAGCTGAATTGCATGCTAATCAACCAATGTAGGGGAGCTTTTCAACAAGTTATAAAGCAACCATGTCGACTTCATACTGTTTTTTCCTGTGGATTTGAAAAGCAGTGGAGTATAGACACAAAAAGTCTACACAAAGAGAATGTTAGGAGCTGCCACTGCTTAACTCCATTTGTACATGCTACAGGCTGCAGGCGATGTTGCCAATAGGCCTGGGATGAGACTGAGAAAAGGTTTCATGTAGGATGACACTGAGAAAGGTTTTCATGCCACATTTAACTTATCAGAATGACATGGACATTACATGGACATTGTAGAGTACTACAAGATGGACAGGGATACACTACAAGAACTCTGCGACCTCTGCTGGCATCAACTCAGAGACAGAGCCTTTACCTCCCCATGTATTAGCTTTTATACTGCTTGCATTACAGTCAGTACTGAACTAACACTGTAGCAACTGCTGCATTTACAAGGTAAGCCCTGAAGACGTACTTATTGTATAATAACATTATGGCATGTTCTTGTATTTCATCACTTGGTACAGTAAGCAAGTAAAAGGTGGTAGATACATACAGAAATTAAAGTAATGTGATAGCAGAGAGTTATTTGACTTGTACATGTCCATTAGTAGGTAGTAGGGCTTAGGCATCAAAGATGCACACATTCATTCCTCTCCAAAGTACTAATGATCACTGCATGGCCTCAGTTTAGCACCATATGTTTGTAATGGCAAATCATAACAGAGAGAAGTAAGAAAGTAATGAGACACATTGAAATTTCTGACTTCACAACCCTCACAAGATCAAACAGGAAGGATACAAAACTATGAGAGTAACAAGAGCAACATACCCATGTTTGTGCCATAACAGTACCGCAGCCTGATCCCTCTCTCAAAAGAACAGTATACCCTTGCAAGTGCCATAACAGGAAATCACCTTTGCCCCCACCCACAAAAGAGCACTCTATGCTTGTTTATGCCATCCAACCTGCCCTTCATTTGATGGCAACTGCATATGATAGTATTCCCAGTTAACATCCTCACACATTGTAAGGTAAATTATATAGACTGGCTTACACACTGCATGCCCCTGAGTACTGCTCAGATAACTGATGAATTCCCAAGAAGCACAAAAAGGTAAGACAGATCATAACAATAATCATAACAGGTTGTGTGATCACTAAGTGAACTATATCCAAATATATTAAATATAATAAATGTACAAATAACAGTTTTTGCCTTGATATCAGTGTACATTCAGTTGCACTTAGTTGTGTGACAAATTACATTTCCTTGCTGCAAAGCTGTTTTTGTGGAAAAGATGGGTAAAACACTCATCCTGTTTTCTGACAATGCATTCCAGTGAGAGTTAAAATACAGACCTATGTAGACATATCTCATGTGTACTAATATTTTCTACTGTACATGTCATAGGTTCTTAGGTGTGTACTAGGCTAATGGCCCTGGAGCCTTTACAAGTCTAACCCACAGAATTATCCTGGCATCATGCCACCCAACCTTAGTTCCAAGTGCCTGTGTCGACTAGAAGCATTGGAGTGATCCCCACGGTGAATTTTCTATTTCCCATCCACTCATCAAGATTTCTCTTGAAGAGGGCCAGTGAGGTGTTCTGTTTGATATGTATGGGAAGTCTATTCCATAGCATGGGCAGTCTCTGGGTTATGAACCTGTCCCTCCAGCTTGTTCTGTTGATTGGGGTAATGAGTCTGTCATCTCTGGAACATGTGGTGTGGAGGGATTGGGATTTCTTTAGATGTAGTATTTCTAACAGAGCTGGGTCAGACATAACTTTGTAAGCAAGCAGATATCGCATCTAAGTAGGTGATATGAGACAGAGCTTTGTAAGTCAAGCAGAGATTGCCTCTAAGTAGGCAATATGAGACAGATATTGATTTTCCTCATTTCAACTCTTTCTCAGTTATTTTCTTTTTTTTGGGGGGGTACTGTTTGCATGATGCCCCACTTAGCATAAATGGGTTTGGCAATGCTCATCTGATTTGCACATATAGCGGCCATGCACAAACTGGATGAATGGACCACCCAGGTAGAGGACAGGACTCAGACAGCCACAAACATAAACTGGATGCATTTAATTAATACTATTGGCCATCTCGCAAACACATTGCCCGCCAATACGCACACTAGAGTACCATGTTTGCATGATGGCAACCAATGTGCAACATTTTCAAATGTTGCAAATCCAAACAGTGTGTACTCTCAGTAAGCACAATACCTGCAATTGGCAGGAAAACATCATTCTACATTGGTCCTGATCTGTGGTAGGTATGGCAGGCATTCCTGGAGAAGTTTGAGATTCCGTGCTCAAAGATAAGATGTCCAGGAGTCCAAATTGTTTGTTGGACTCCTAGTGAATGAACATGGGCCCAAGCTATTGCAAAGGGACTATGGTGGCTCAGATTACAAGTCAATGGCAATGAATAGTCTTGCTCGGGCTTTGACCAGTGCTACCGGTATCTCTCACACTGGTGAACAATGTAGGAACCACTACAGATACCTCAATATGTGAATGAGGGATACCTTGAACACTGGATTGAGGAATGTAGGACTGGAAGCACCCCACAGATGTGTAAGTATCACTTAGAGAGACTACTTGTAAGAGTTAAAAGCTGGATATAGTCAGGAATGGTATTCATAATGGTATTCAGTTATGTTCTGTTTTTTTCTGCAGCTGTCATCAACCGAGAAATGAATGCATGAAACCATGTTGCTAGACTGGCATGGATATGAGAAGGATGTGGTATGTATGTATCTGAACAGTACTGTTATTTTTTTGGTTTACTATAGAGTTGCATCAAACTGAGCATGCATCTCTCAACTGTAACATGAAATTATGCATGCATTAGTCTGTAGTCCAAAACAACAGTTCACTATTAGAGAGTAGTTGGAGGTTGTGGGTTCAAAAACCACATTTCCAAATATACAATATTGTTAATTTATCATCAGTATTGGAAAGTAATGCCAAGCTCTAAAGCAGTGGCCCCAATGGCCTGCTGCAAATGGTAATCAGTACAACTGGAACACTCATATGGACAATAGATGCACACATCAAGAATTGCTTGCTGCATTCTGTAGTATAGTGTGCATCTGTTATGAGCTGAATAGTGGTAATAGTAAAAAGTTAATTGTTAGGAGTTGGTAGTCTTAAAAGTAAAGGTAACAGAATAGCGTCAAATAATTGTATCAATGCATTGTATGTCACATATGAAGTTGGGAATGTTCTCCCTTGCTTGTCTCTCGGCCCAACCAATATCTTCTCTTTTTTTTTTTGTTTTAAATATTTAATTTGTGTTTTTTCCCACAGGACAACAGGGTAGGCCTGCCCCAAAGGATCCACCTCCTTCCAGTCCACTGGCTACAGCACCAAGGCCCAACACGTCTGGGACACAACCTGTTAGCACTCCATCTGTTGCCCCTGCACTACCTGACCCCTCCGGTAGTTCTGCATTGCAGGATAGGCCAGTGGTTCTCCCTGGGAGCAGTGGCAGAGGTGCTAATTCTACCACCCATGATGAACTGCCAGGGTTGGTGCAATAGAATTGTGTGCCACAAAAATGATGCATGCCTATGCTGGATGGAGATACTGCTCTCCATAATTGTACTGAATAAAACAAGAAGATTCAGACATCAGACATTGCAGCCATTGGCTCAGTGAGGTGACAGTGATGACAGTCCAGTGGGTGATGACTCGATTCTGCCATGCAGCTTGATGTCCATGGGTTTGCAATGTCCCCACCCTCACCCCAACCATGGTGTTCACCCACCTATTTTTCCTTCACTGCCCCTGTATCATGTCTTGACACACTTGATTTGGTCCAACTGGCTATACAACATGATTATGTTGTGGTCACCCCCTCTCTGGGTTGACAGTGCAAATTCAGCTAATATTCTGCACATCTAAACTTTTATTTACTGTTGAAGAAATGTATAACTATGGTTCTATCCTACATCCCTCCTGCACATTCCTGGCCTCATTTCACTTTGTTTTTCCCTCTGCTTGCTCCCCATTTCTTCAATAGTAAAACATGATAATATATGCAGCATATTAGCTAAAGTTGGACTGTCACCTCCAGAGTGAGGGGTGACCACAACACAATCATGTTATATAGCCAACTGGACCAAATCAAGGATGCCAAGAAGACATGTGTGTGAAATGGAGAGCTATGTATGGGATAAACTATTTTGTGGGGACAGGTGCCTTTTTTTTGCAGAGAGTAAGGAATTTTGGAGAAGGAACATAGGTATATCTGGGTGAAGTAGGTTGGGTAGATGAGGAAGCAATGGCAGACAGGATATGCAAGACAAGACATAGGGACAGTGAAGGACATGAGGTAGATGCACACCATGGTTGGGGGGGGTCAAAGTCCCATGCACATCAAGCTGGGTGACAGTGAGAATCGAGTCCTCACCCAGTGGACTGTCATCACTGTCACCTCACTGTACTGTTGGGTGCAGTGCCCAATATCTGCATCTCCTTCAGGTATTCTGAACTAGGATGGAGGACTGGTGCTCCATCAGGTGTAGGCATGCACCCACAGTACAGTATACAATCCAATGCACCATCACTAACAGTTCTTCTCAGATGATAAAGTCAGTACCTCTGCCACTGCCCTGAGGTACTCTGGGGCAGAACTACCTGAGGGGCCAGGTATTGCAGGGACAGCAGAGGAGGTGCTGCCAGGTTGCACACCAGATGTGCTGGGCAACAGTGATGTAGTTGGTGGAGTAAGGCAGGAGGATCCTGTGGGACCAGCCTACCCCACTCTGCTGTGGGGAAAAATAAAAACAAAAATAAAAACAAACAAAAACAAAATAGAGAGAAGATAAGGGCTGGTGGTTTGAGAGAAAAATGGGAGAATATTAGTAACTTCATATGTGACATACAAAGCATTGATACAATTATTTTACTCTATTCTGTTACCTTTAGTTTTAACACTACAAACTCCTAACAAATTTCTTTATTACTTTTAAGATGACCCAGTTCATAACAGATGCACACTATAGTCCAGATTGCAGCCAGCAATCCTTGGTGTGTCCATATATTGCACATATGTGTGTCCACATTATACTAATTACAGTTTATAACAGGCCATTTATGCCACTGGTATAGAGGTCTGAAGTTACATTGAAATAATGATGAAAACCTAACAGAATTGTATATTTGGGAAGTGATGTTTTTGAACCCACAACCACTGACTAATCTCTAATACTGTACTGTTATTTTGTCCTACAGACTACTGCATGCATACTTTCCTTTTACAGTTTACAGATGCATGCTCACTATTGTTTGAGAATATGGAACTGTTGTTTTCTGTTACAGACTATATCATGCATATTTTCTTTTACAGATGTGGTATGCATGCTCAGTTGATTACAACTGTATTAATGACACTACTATCATAAGCACCGGCCCAACCTTAAGCAAACTTCAAACAATAACACAGCATAACTTTACTCTGGCTGAAGCATGGTTTTCTAGCATTAAACTTTTACTCAATCCCAAAAAAACAAAACTAATTCTCTTCAGTCCTGGTATATCTCCTGCACTAAATAATGATTTCACCATAAACTCCAAGGATAATACCTCAATCACCCCAACAACACACACTAAACTCCTAGGAGTAGTTATTAATAACAATCTCAATTGTGATGTACACATAGCCCAAACAATCAAAAATATAAACAAAAAGATTGGTCTACTGTATCGGAACAAGCAATTCATGACCAATTATACCAAAGCCACTATTGCTAGAACGCAAATATTATCTACCCTAGTGTATACCTCCCCAATCCTGACTAATCTTCGCCACAGTGAACAAAACAAAATGGCATCTTGCTATAACAAGACTGCCAAATTTGCTACAGGTGCCTCTAATAGATCCCATCATTGTCTTTCCCTCAAACAGCTCAACTGGCTTGAGCTGCCCCAACTACTTCTTACTACTCAACTGTCCACAGCCCACAAACTGTGCTACCTCTCTGAAAAAACTCCTGCACTACAGGATCTAATACATCCCTACACCACCACCAGAGCCTGAAGACCTACAGATCAAAATCTCATAAATGTCATCAAACATGAGAATGAAGCAGGTAAAACTCTTTTCAGCTGTACAATTGCAAAAATCTGGAACTCACTGCCAAATCACATAACTTCTGTAAGCTCTGCTTCACTATTTAAGAAACTACTCAAAACCCACTATATTAACAATTGGCTGGGTACATGTGACTCCCCAGGCTAATCCACTACATTGCAGTGCTGCACGGATTATGCCAAATATCATCTATAAGCTTCTAACCTCTGAATACATTATTCTTACCAAACAATGGTCTATTTTGACACTATTGATTTAAAAGTCCATGAAGAAATATTACATTTTATTCTGATGCTATTGATTTTTATGTCTATGAAGAAATGTTAAATATGTTTTTAAATGTTGAATTGTATGCCTTAAGAATACAATTATGTATTTTATAAATTGCATTGTAGCAATGTATTAAGTGGAGATTTTCTCCCTGGACCTCTGCTGAAAATGGACCTGTGTCCAGTCGGAATTTCCCGGTCATCAAATGTAAAATAAAATAAAAAAAATAAAATAAAATAAAATTAACTACCAACTAAGCCATCCTTAACTTTTAATGCTACAATAACAGTACTGTTCTGATGCATACATATCACATGCTTCTTGCATCCTTGACAAATACATGGCATGGGATCTCAATGCTTGCTCCGTGGTAGGTGTGGAAAAAAACAGAACAGAACAGAATACCATTATCAATACAGGCCTTGACTATTCTCAGCTTTTAACTCTTACAATTAGTCACTGTAATTGATATGTACCGATGCAGTGTCCCCCATACTAAATTGCTCCAATCCAATGGTCAAGGGTATCCCTCTTCCTCCTCTGAATGTCATCAAAATGATGTTGGCATTGTTCCCCAGTGCAGGGGATATCTGTAGCACTGGTCAAAGCCCTGGCGATACTATTCCAGTTTTCAGACTTGTATTCTGAGCCTGAATAGCCCCATTGTAGCAACCAGGACCCACCATAGATCTCAACCTCTTAGAGTAATAAATCTGGAGAAACCCATGAAAAAAGTGGTACAAATAGGGACAATTTTAAATATTGCTCTTACAAGATTAGAAAGTTGATAGTATAACAGATTTTGTATTAGCATATCAATTGAATATATCCAGTTTATGTTTATGGCTGTCTGGGTCCTGTCAGCAACCTGGGTGGTCCATCCATGCAGTTCATGCACTACCATGCTTAGGGCAAACCAGGTGAGCAGAGCCAAACACATTTGTGCTAAGCGGTGTATCGTGCAAACACTGGGCCCAAAAAATAAAAAAATGGAGACATAATTGAAATGAGGAAAAACAATGTATGACAGTGCCACAAACGAAAACTCAAGTAAGGATAAAGCAATTGCTGTGCTGTTCTACAACCCGCTTTTGAGGCCAGCAACCTTACATGGAAATGCTATCTGCATCATACTTTCCAACTGTCCAGATTTTTGCAGAATGTACAGATGTTTGCATCATATTTTTGGCCTGTTTCTTGTAAAATTTGTGGTTTTCTGGAAAATCACTTAAGACTAAAGTGAATACACAATGACATACATTTGAGTTTCTTACTTCATATCTTTCAGAAAATGCATGCTAACACAAAACCTATTATTCTAGCTTCTTTATAAGTTTATTACATTATTGAAAATCTGTCCCTATTTTTGGGCCTTTGTCTCCCCATTATTTTAGTCCTTGTACAGATTTCTTACACTAAAAGGTTGTGATTTATGATCTGCATTCATATTAGTAGTTTCACAGCCAGCAACACTGGTGCAAGCCATGAAACTGTGCTTACGTATACCGTGCATCATTAATTTGCTTGGCACGATGCCACCCAGTCAGCAACATCAAATATGTGAAAACACTCTGTGTAGGCTCTGCTCAAAATCTACAAGCAGTTTATTGAATCTTGGAGCATCTCTTTGCATGATAGGTCTTCAGCTCCTTCTGTCTCCTTCCTATGAACCATTTTGTTGAATGACAGATATCAAACTACAGTAGATTACATACTCCCCAGCTTGGACCTACACCATTGACGTGTCAGCTTCTGGCATGGCTGGTCAACTCATTTAGCATATTCTGGACACAGGTTATTGTCATCTAGGGGCACCCAGTGATATCAGCATCATAACTACAATGACCTGCCTTACAACAAGCCACAATCTATTCATTGGCACCTTGACAATTGCAACACTTCCTTGATTTCAAAATGCCTCAAAGCCAAATCCCATTGATTGTAGAGTTTCTTTGCTTCAGACCAGAATGGGTTTCAAAGGCTGGCCATATTTGCCAATCACACTTCCCAAGATGATTTAATGGTGGCTTTCTTTCTATTATAACTTTTGACAATTTCTTTTTCTGTTTCTTACCATTAGAAATTTCAACAGGGTATTTTCTTGACATTTTTGGTTTGCATCTTTATCCATTAGTTTTTATTTCCTGCATACTGTTATAAAAATTCTTTCATTTTTGAGTGCTTTTGGCATGACACCTTATCACTACCCTTGTTTTACTGAATTATTTAATTGTGTCTTATTTTGTTTATTGTTCCTATATTAGCTTTAAAACCCTTCTGTAAAGTTTTTTCTTAGCACTATTCCTCAACTCAGTTTAACAGACTTGCACATTGCAGGAATATCACTCTTCAGAATAACATTCATATTATTTCTTCATTTCATATGCATTAAATCCTCTTGGCTTTTATTCTGAGCTGTATTTTTTAAGTTTTGAATTCAGAAACAGAGTTCTCCATTGAAATTTGCTGTCTGTTTCTCATATGTTACTGCCTGGCTTTTCCACTGAGTTACAGGGTCACCATAAAATATTTGTTTTTGTTGTGCACTCTCTTTCTTCACCACACATTCTTTAGGTTTGCATTGAGTCATGTGCTTCTCATGCAACCCACGTCCTTCTGTTGCAGTCATCCTTTTCATACTAGAAACCAACACAGAGCATTTTGTGTTTTAAGGCTCTGCATCAGGCTTTACTTACATTTCTAAATGTACTTTATTTTTCTTTTCAGCCACAACATTTTTCAAATGGACAACCTGTTGTGTCTTATCTTCAGTCTCTTGAATGGCATAATTTTCCTGAAATATCTCCTGGATTAAGACACTCTTGTAAACCAAGAACTTTGGATTAATGCACTTCTCACAGTTTGTTTTGTACAAGTTCTATAACCAGCACCTTTGTGTTGTGAGTCTATGTGCTTTCTATCCTGTGCTATTTGGTTTGACTCAAGGTATTTTTTATAGGTTCATAGGTTGGTACCAGTCTATCGGCCCTAAGGCCTATACAAGCCTAGCCATAACAATTCCCTGGAAATTTCTTCCCACAATATTTACTTCTCTGGGCCCCTGTCTAGCAGGGTGACTGACATGATCCCCGGGGTGAATTTCCTGTCTCCCATCCAATCATCAAGGTTCCTTTTGAAGAGGGCCAATGAGGCACTCTGCTTGACATGTATGGGCAGTCTATTCCAGAGTATGGGGAATCTCTGGGTCAGGAACCTATCCCTCCAGCATGTTTTGTTCATTGTGATGATAAGGTTTAGATCCCTGGAGCGTGTGGCTCTGAGGGATTGAGATTTCTTTAAGTGGAGCATGTTCAACAGCTCAGGGTTTGACATGGCCTTGTAAGTTAAGCAGAGATCGCCTCTGAGTAGACGATATGCCACAGAGTATAGCTGGAGTTTTTTTAGATGGTCAGCATATGGCATCTGCTTTAGGCCTGTGATTCTTTCAGTGAGGTATTTCGGTGGCCATTCAGCTGTTGCAGATGTCTTGTGAGGTACATACCAAATGGGGCATTATACTCTGTAATGGGTCTAATGAGGGATGAGTACAGTGGGACAATGACCTCTTTTTTTGGGGATGAAAAGCCCTTAGTGATGAGGTGTGCCACATAGAAGGATTTCCTGACTGTTGTGGTGATGTGGTTATCAAAAGTGAGACCAGTGTCCACTTGTGTCCCTAAGTCTGTCATCACACTTTCGATGTTTAGTGTCCTGCCACCTATGTGGTAGTTCATGGGTACATGTTTTTTTTCCAAATGGGATAACTATGCATTTCTTGACATTAAGCTTAAGCCCATGGCTCTGGCACCAGGCATCTGTTTCTGTAAGGCCCTTTTGTAGAATATCCACATCATTTGGGGATTCTATAATAGCTATATATATCAAAAACCACAGAAAACCACAGAAAAGGACGAATATATAACCACCAAGACTGGAGCCAGTATACAGCAAACACTTTAATGTCTTTCAAGGAATAATCAAAGACATACAGCTGCATATTTTTATACATTTGCTAGATTGACTAATAGATCAATTATTTAATTAATACAAACCACTTAACTGCAATTTTAATACATTATAATAAAATAGACATATTTTACTAAGGTAGAATATTAAAAGTTAATATTCATTTCTAAGTTCAAATCCTTAGGCACTAGAGAACCTAAGGGTTTGAACTTAGAAATGAATATTAACTTTTAATATTCTAACAGGCTGTAAAAAATAATTGATCTATTAGTCAATCTTGCTGTACTGTCTCCAGTCTTCATAAATTCTATAATAGCTCCCAGTTTGCAGTCATCTGCAAACTTTGTTAGCCAGAGTCCCTTAGTGTTGGCTTGTACTTCAGAGAAGTAGATGCCAAACAAGAGTGGTCCCAGGACTGAACCTTGAGGTACTCCACTTGTCACTCATCTGGAGCTGGATTCGGAGTCTGTTACTTTTACAGTCTGGGTTCTGTCAGTAAGCCAGTTGACAACCCATTGAGTGACGTAGGGATTTATGCCCAGCTTAGTAAGTTTATCTATGATTCCAGAGTGAGGGATGGTGTCGAAGGCCTTGGCGAGGTCCAGATAGGCTGTGTGGACTGCCTTACCCTCGTCCACAGCTCTGGAGACTGATTCAAAGAAGTCAATCAGATTCAGGAGACAAGATCGGCCCTCCACAAACCCAAACTGGGTGGGGTCCAGTGTATAAGTTCCATGATAATGCGTTCCATGTCCTTGCAGATAGGGCTTGTCAGACTGATGGGATGGTAGTTCCCGGGAACCAAGGTGGATCCTCCCTTGTGGAGCGGGATAACTCTAGCTGTGCGCCACTCAGTGGGCACGAATCCTGAGGTGAGGCTATTACCCATTGCAGTTTCACTTGAACCAGTTTTATGCCCCAAATGTGTTTAGTAGGCTCAGACAGACTTTCAGTTAATGCATCTATTTGCTTATGCACATCTGGATCACCTTGTTCAAATACTCCTTTAAACAAAATTATCTTTGTCTTTTTTTACTTTCAGTCTGCATGAGGCCAGCTATTAATTCTCTTACCTTTCTGAAAATCAACCACCATACTTTCTGTTTTTATTAGTTTTTTTCTTATTGTACTTTCATTTCTAGGAACTTTTCATATATCATCTTGATTAATGTCACACTTTTTTTCTGCTACAAATTTCTGATTTTTGAGTTGTTAAAATGTTTTTTGCAGCTTTCTGCCTCCTCATGACCTCCTTCCTTAAAGTGGTCAAGTTTTCATTATCACAAAATAAATGAGGTTTGGAACAGACCCTTTTGTCCTGGGACATCTTCAGTGTGGTGCTAGATACATGGGATAGTAGGGATTAAAAGAATAAGGGTAGGATAGGGTTAAATTTGAGGGAGGGATGTTAGGAGGAAATAAGGTAAGAATGGGGAGGGGATTAGAGGGTTTTGTCAAGTGTAACGAAAGGAGTCACATTTTGGCATGAACTTGCTACCCTCCCTCCTTTTTTTTTTTTTTTTAATTAGCAGGGATTTTGTGTATTTTAGTGGGGGAGGTGGAAAAGAGGGGCAGGTTTGCCCTCTTCTGTTCCCCAACTGGTAATGGATGTGCAATTCAATAAGTTTGGAAGGAAAGTGAGTGGTTGCTGAGCTGCTTATATGGATGGTGGTGTAATTCAATAAACTGAAGGTGAGCAGGAATGCTGCCTTATTAGTACACGGATAAGTGAGCAAGTGGGGGATGCTGCTTATCAAGGGTGAGCAGTTGCACTGTCCTTATGGTTATTTCATGTCTTCTTCCATGGGTGTTATTATCACCTGTGTCATGTTTTTGGTTGAAATTTATAACTAATGGTTAACAATCATGTTTATGGAAGTTTAATAAAGGTCATCAAATGTCATTCAGTGTTGTGTGTTTTTTGAACTGGAGCAGGACAAAGACTATTTTTCAAGCCATGAACCAACTCAAGAGACAGCGTCAATGCACTTAAGTTAGGCAGTGCCAAAAGCTATACAGAATTTCATTTGCATTTCTCTATTGTCTCCTTTCATTGAGATTTTAACAACAGAAAATAATTTTGTAGTTCTTGCTCTATTTTTCTAACACTTGGTAAGCAGTCAACAGACACTTAGATTTCAGATTGCCTTTTCTTTTGTTTCTCACAATGAAGAAACATATTTCAGTTCTTTTTCCAGTTTATGTCTTTTTCTAGAATATTTCATTTTCCATCCATACATATTTATTGTGTTTGCTGTCCACTAATTGTTCTTGTATCACACATTGTGTTTGAGCTTCAGTGACCATTTCAGTCACACCCATTGTAATTATACTACCTGTTTTTCAGCATCAGTTTGAAATCCGTTTTTGCTCTCAGCATCACTTTGCTGTAAGCTAATGACCATACCTCTCAACCTCTAAGTGAAAAAAATCTGGACAAAGCCAAATATGATGGGGGAACAAATAGGGACAGATTTTAAATATTGCCCTTAACAATTTAAAGTTGATAGAATAATAGGTTTTGCATTAGCATAAATTTTCCAAAGGATGTGGAGTCTTAAACTCGAATGTTTGTCATTATTTAATGACTTCAAGCCTCAGCTATTTGCCATAAAGGGACAGATTTTAGGGGGAACGGACCAAAAATATGAGGCAACAATCTGGACATTCTGTGAAAACCTCTACAGTTGAGAGGTATGCTAATGACACCTTCAGTTACACAAAATTGATTAGCAGAATCCGAATTGATTTCACTTTGAGTTCCAGGTGCTCTTTGTATTTCTCTGCATATACAGAACCATTTGACACAAGTCTCAGTAACGCTCTGCTTTGTTTCATCAACAATCTTGCCTGCTGCAGCATACTACTATTTTTTGTTAGCAATAGATACACTTTCATCTTTAGCACATGTATTGTTATTTGCTTTAATTGTTTTGGTTTTCTTTTTTTATATGGAATACGGTGAGCTGTGCATTTGACCTCTTAATGGAACTTGATTTGACATGTCTTTACTGAATTTGACTCCTCTCTTCATTTCTTTATAGCTTCATAGGTCCATGGGTAGTTACTGGGCTAATGACCGCAAGGGCCTTTTTAAGCCTAGCCATGGATCCTTCCCAAGGCAGTGTGCTTTTTAAATTCCCTAAATTGTTATGTAACATCTAAGACAGCATTTTTATGATTTTTAGTGCATATTACCAATTGGGCACAACATGATGGCAGTGTTTGTAGGCCATCTTGGACACAGCTTATGATCTTCTTACTGCTGTCATGGCTTCTGGCATAGTAGCAAGTTGTATTACTCTAACTGGCTGGTTCACTGTCTGATTTTATGTTATTTGCCTTCCATGGCAATCTGAGTAGGTGACAATGCACTATAACTGGTTAACGCTTTTCAATGGTCACCCTTAAAGTGACCAGGCAAGTTACTGGTTAACATCCATACTGAGAATTCCAGCATAGCTGTAGTGCTGAAAACTGTGCAGTTGCACAAGTCTGCTATCAGTTGCTAGTCAAACATTTCATTGATATAGTATTGCCTGTAGATGTTGTGTGTTTGTGATGGGATGCCATTGGTCATGTGCTGTGCCTTCAGTTTTACTGCATTGTTTGTTGGGCATAGGTTCCTTATTACTGTACTAGTTGCTGCTTTAGCTGTGGTGTTCTCACATGGTGTGTGTGTGTGTGTGTGTGTGTGTGTGTGTGTGTGTGTGTGTGTGTGTGTGTGTGTGTGTGTGGCTGAGATAAACCATGATTAGTTGTTCAAAATTAGTTGTGCCTTCACTTAGCTTAGTTCTCCTTCCACACCCTGCACATAGCAAGGCTATGAATAGTTAGACCAAACTAAATCCATGATCCACCTGGACAAAATGGAAGGAAACCTGCTTTCATTACTTCTGTAGCCAACCTTATGGCACTTAGCACTCTTGGGCAATCTCAAAACTTCCATAGTCCCACAGACAATGATCTTCTACTTGACAAGATTATCAATCTCTGAGAGGTGGAATTACTTGTGCAATTTGGAGACATCCCTCTCATCACTCATTTCCACTCATACCTCATCACAACAACAATAAACTGACTTATGCTGAAGCTGTAAAAGAGTCATTACTGAAGCCTCCTAGGAATAAGAATTATAGTTTCCATCAGATATCCACTACCGCATCAGCACCATGTTCACACATAGTATAGGATCATCAGGAGATAAACTGCAAAGCATTAAATACTTCAAATTCAATATTAAAAAAGACAGTATTGTCTTAGGAATTGGTGACTCTATTGTCAGGCACATTGACTCTGCACTCACAAGACTGGACAAAGACAGGACTAAAATTAGTTGATTTTCTTGTGCAAATAACAGAAACATCACTGGTGTTGTAAAGTCATTCTTATCAAGCAAATATGATTATGATCTAGTGGTAGCCCTTGAAGGTGTAAATGGCTTAATATACTCAGTCCTGACAGACATGCAGATAGACACATTAGATTTAATCTTGCATGTGCCCAGTGCAGGCAAGATACTCCTGAACGCCCTGGTTGCCTACTAAACTCCCCAGTGGCTTCCTGAACAGTCTAAAACACAACCTACCAGGACCACTTGAGATAGTCTTCAACTACAGGGAATGTTCCAAGTGAATGGAGGACTGCATCAGTCATTTCCCCTCCACTAGGGTGGGTCATCAACTGACCATAGTAACTACAGACCCATCAGTCTAATGAGCTAATATACAAAGCCATGGCATGAATTATCATGGAAATAATAAAAGAGTGCATTGGCAATCTACAGACACTGGGCCCATCCCACTTTGGCTTTGTTAAGGGAAGATCGTGCCTACTTAACCAGACAGACTTCTTTGAGATGGTCCAAGGCAGTGGTTGAGGGTAAAACAGGGTATACTGTGTACCTTGACCTGGCCATGGCATTTGATACAATACCCCACTAAGGTATCATTGACAAGTTCTATGAGCTAGGCATAAATTCCTACATAATCTGCTAGATTACTGGCTGACTCACAGATGGGATCTAAGAAGTAAGGATTAGTGAGATCACTTCCATCAATAGACCTGTCACTAGCAGAGTACTGCAGGGCTCTGTACTGGGCCCACTTATGTCTGGCATCTACTTCTTGGAAGTAAAGGCTAACATTCAGCCTAAAAGATGATCCAATAGTAAGGGATCTAAGAACATAAGGTGAAAGCAATCTGGACTTTACGAAGACAGCAAGCTGGGCTTTGCCCAACACATAGCTACGATAGTAAGAAAATTATGCTACCCGACGTATGTCTAAGGATATGGCATCCAGGCCCTAGAAAGTCATAGTACTACTCCACGTGGTTGTTATCAGACCTGTCATTGAGTACAATGCCCCTTTAATATGTACTTAACCAGACACTTGCAATAGTTGGATTGCCTATAAAATTTCTGACCAGGAGAATTCAGAGCATGACTACATGAAAAAAGACATGGAAGAGCTCTTGGATCATGTGACCCAGGCAGGTATGACCCTAGCCCTGAGTAGCATCCTGCCTTCATCCAGAATGATACCACAGTATAAGGACAAAATGATTGACTTCAACAATTGGCTAAGCTTCTGGTGTCATTCAAAGGGGATCCAGTATTTGTCTGCCTGGGAAGACATGATCGACAAACCATGATACTTTGCCAGAGATGGTCTGCACCTGTCACCCCTGGGATTCAGGTTACTGGCTAAAGCTCTTGCCACCTCTATAGTGCCTTTTTAGGCAAGGTTCAAAGGATAAAACCACCACCGTAACAGTTACAAGCATGCAAAATCTGAAGGTAATGCTACTCAATGCTAGAAGTCTAAACCTCAAAATGCACTCTCTCGAGGCACTCCTAAAAATGGAGAACATCGATATCTGTGCAGTGACTGAGACCTGGTTCAAGGCTCCAGAGAGCACCCCTGCAATACCAGGCTACAATTCTTACCACACTTTTCTGCCACAAAACCAAGACCGAAACACTAAAGATGGAGGAGAGTCCATATTCACCAAGGATATTCACACCTCCAGGCTAGTTAGCCAACACAATGCATCTGAAATTCTCCTGGTGCAACTAACACTAGATAAGACTGCAATCCAAATGGTAGCTTGCTACAGATCCCTCACCATACCCCAAGATTCTCACTACACCTTCCTAAACATACTGGAAAGTATTAAGATACAACCAAACACCCTAATACTGGGTGATTTTAACTACCCTGCCGTTAATTGGGAAAACTACTTGGGTACCAACTCCTTTTCCCAACGGTTCTTGGAATTAATAAATTCCAATGCCCTGGATCAACGAATCCATTGTCCCACCAGGGGCTCCAATATCCTATACCTGGTCATTACCAACATGGGAGATAGATGCTCCACACCAGTGGTCACCCCCTCATTGGTCAGGTCTAACCATAAGCAAATCACCCTTGACATCCACATCCCACCCCCCCCACCCCCCTTTAAGGAAACCTCCATAAAAACTTCTCCAAAGCCAACTTCATGCTACTGAAGTCAGAAGTGACAAACTTCACAACACCCATGCAAACAGGATCTGGAAGTTCGACTGCAGAATCCTACACTAAGGCACTGTATGAGACGTCCACTCGTGCATGAACCGTGCCATCCCAAATAGAACCAAGATGCTCTTCTACAAAAAAAGGAAGCCAATCTGGTGGTCCCCTGCTATAAACAAACTATACAACAGAAGGAAGAAACTGTTGCAGAAAAGTGGAAAATCCCAGAATGCAAAAAACTCCCTTACCAGTCTCAGTAAGAAGCTGAGATCCCTCATAAAATCCTCAAAAGCTAGTTATGAAAATAAAATTGCCAAAGATTCCAAAGACAACCACAAGGCATTCTATAGTTATGTCAAGAATCTAAATGGCAATGCTCAGATCTGCTCTGAGCTACAACAGAATGACATTAAATATACTGATCCCAAGGATACTGCCAATATCCTGGCAGATCGATTTAGTGCCAACTTCACCCCCCTCTCACCCCCTAAAGGGCCCATCTCAATACCAAAAGATTGCCAAATTCCGATAATCACAGCCACACAGGTAGAAACAGCACTCTCCAAAGCTAAGAATACAGCATCCATGGGACCAGATGACATCCCAGGCTGTGTACTACCTGAACTACAAAATGAACTTGCCCCCCACCTAAGCGTCATGTTTAATCATAGCCTCACCTCAGGCTTCATGCCCACTGAGTGGCGCACAGCTACAGTTATCCCGCTCTACAAGGGAGGATCTGCCTTGGATCCCGGGAAAGACTGTCTCATCAGTCTGACAAGCCTGATCTGCAAGGGCATGGAACGCATTATCATGGAACTTATAAACAAAGACATTGGAAACGTTCAAACACTGAACCCCACCCGGTTTGGGTTTGTGAAGGGCTGATCTTGTCTCCTGAATCTGATTGACTTCTTCAAATCGGTCTCCAGAGCTGTGGAGGAGGGTAAGGCGGATCACACAGCCTATCTGGACCTTGCCAAGGCCTTCAACACCATCCCCCACTCTGGAATCATAGATAAACTTACTAAGCTGGGCATAAATCCCTATGTCACTCAACGGGTTGCCAACTGGCTTACTGACAGAACCCATACTGTAAAAGTAGCCAACTCCAAATCCAGCTCCAGACAAGTGACAAGTGGAGTACCTCAGGGTTCAGTCCTGGGACCACTCTTGTTTGGCATCTACTTCTCTGAAGTACAGGCCAACACTAAGGGACTCTAGCTAACAAAGTTTGCAGATGACTGCAAACTGGGAGTCATTATTGAATCCCCAAATGATGTGGATATTCTACAAAAGGGCCTTACAGAAACAGATGCCTGGTGCCAGAGCCATGGGCTCAAGCTTAATGCCAAGAAATGTATAGTTATCCCCTTTGGAAAAAAACATGTACTCATGAACTACCACATAGGTGGCAGGACACTAAACATCAAAAGTGTGATGAGAGACTTAGGGACACAAGTGGACAGTGGTCTCACTTTCGATAACCACATCACCACAACAGTCAGGAAATCCTTCTATGTAGCACACCTCATTACTAAGGGCTTTTCATCCAGAAAAAAGGTGGTCATTGTCCCACTGTACTCACCCCTCATTAGACCCATTATAGAGTATAATGCCCCATTTGGTATGTACCTCACAAGACTTCTGCAACAGCTGGAAAGGCCACAGAAATACCTCACTAAAAGAATCACAGGCCTAAAGCAGATGCCATATGCTGACCGTCTAAAAAAACTCCAGCTATACTCTGTGGCATATCGTCTACTCAGAGGCAATCTTTATAGGTTCATAGGTTCATACTAGGCTATCTGCCCTAGGGCATTTATAAGCCTAGCCAGAATGTGTTTGGCTTTCGCCACCCATTTTAAATTTATTTTGCTATGCCCTTTTTCAAGGTTAGTATACTGTGCCTCTGTCTAACAGTGACACAGAAGTGATACCCGGGGTAAACCTACAATCTCCCATCCACTCATCAAGATTCCTCTTGAAGAGAGTCAATGAGGGACTCTGCCTAACCTGGACTGGGATTTTATTCCAGAGTGAAGAGCCACTGGGTTATAAATCTGTCCCTCCAGCATGTCCTATTTATTTCAGTGCTGAGGTTCAAGTCTCTCGGCGTAGCTCGATGGGATTTGGATTTTCTGAGGTGCAGCATGTCCATTAATTCCGGGTTGGACATGGCTTTATATGTCAGGCACAGATCGCCTCTGAACAGGCGGTATGCCACTGAGTAGAGCTGGAGTTTCTTTAACCGGGCAGCATATGGCATCTGTTTGTGCCCTTTGATCCTCTTGGTGAGGTACTTTTGGGGTCTTTCCAGTTGCTGCAGGTGTCTGGTAAGGTACATCCCAAAAGGGGCATTGTACTCAATTATGGGCCTGATGAGGGATGAGTAAAGAGGCACGATGATGTCCCCTGATCTAGATGTGAATCCTTTCATGATTAGGTGGGCTATATAAAATGTTTTTCTAACCACTTTGGCCACGTGGTTGTCAAATGAGAGATTGCTATCAACTTGGGTCCCCAGGTCCCTAATTACTTCTTCTGTACTTAATGGATTACCACCTATGTGGTAATTTGTGGACACTTTGTTTTTGCCAAAGGGGATGACTATACACTTTTTGGCATTTAGCTTGAAGCCATGGCTCTGGCACCAGTTGTCTGTTTCTATGAGGATCTTTTGAAGGATGCTTGTGTCGGCTGGAGAGTCGATTATGGCGCCCAGTTTGCAGTCATCTGTGAACTTGGTCAGCCACAGTCCTTCCGTGTTGGCCTGTACCTCCGAGAAATAAATACCGAACAAGAGAGGTCCCAGGACTGAGCCTTGTGGGACACCACTTGTAACTGGTTTGGAGTCTGACATGGCTCCAGCAATTCTAACCATGTGGGTTCTGTCCTTGAGACAATTTGCAATCCATCTAGTGACATAGGGGTTTATATTTAAGCTGGTGAGCTTATCTATAATGCCCGAGTGGGGTATTGTATAGAAGGCTTTTGCGAGGTCCAGGTAGGCTGTGTAGACCACCTTTCCCTCGTCAATGGCCTTGGTGACTGTTTCAAAGAAATCAACCAGGTTTAAGAGGCAGGATCTGCCCTTAACAAAGCCGAACTGGGTAGGATCCAGTGTTTGTAGGTCCCCAATATCTTTATTTATGAGATCCATGATGATCCTTTCCATAGCTTTGCAGACCAAGCTAGTCAGGCTTATGGGACGATAGTTTCCAGGATCCGTTGAGGCACCACCTTTATGGAGAGGGACCACTGTTGCTATGCCACTCTTTGGGTACATATCCAGTAGTAAGGCTGAGATTGAACAGTAGTTTTATGTTTGGGTTTAGCTCTTCTTGGAGTTCATGTAGGGCGCAGCCAGGACACCATCTGGTCCCATTGATGCTGTGTTTTTGCTTTGGAGGCGGCTCTTACCTGAGCATCTGAGATGTCAGGGGCAGCACTCTGCTGGGATAGATATTTGCCCTTTTGGTGGGGAGTTTGCTGAACCTGTCAGCTAGGATGTTGGCAATGTCTGTGGGTTCGGTGTATTTTTTGTCATTTTGGACAAATTCTGAGCATATCTAGGAATTACCACCCAGGTTCCTAACATAACTAAAGTAAGCCTTGTGATTATCCTTAGTGTCCTGTGCAATTTTTCTCTCGAAGCTGGCCTTAGACAATTTTATGTGTGCCCGTTGCTAATACTGATCAGTGATGCCTTCCCTTTTTGGGATTTTGCTGTATCATTTAGTAGCTTCCTCCTTCTATTGTATAGTTTGTTTATGGCTGGGATCCACCAGACAGGACATCTGCCTTTGGAGGATTGGATCTTGGTTTTATTTGGGATCACATGATCCATGCATTCCTGAAGGTGTTCATAGAATGTGTTTATAAAGGATTCTGCGGTCTGGGCCATATTTTCCACAGTCCCGGGGGCTTTGAAGGATTCCACCTCAGTTTTGAGGAGTGCGAACTTTGCTTTAGAGAAGTTTTTCATGGGGGGTTTCTGGGCAGGGGGTGGGATCGGGATGTGAATATCCAGTGAGATTAGTTTATGGTCTGATCTTACCAGTGAGGGATACACTTCTGGCCTGGAGCATAGAGTCCCCATGTTGGTGATGATCAGGTCCAGTATGTTTTCCCCTCTTGTGGGAGTGGTAACAAGTTGTTCCATAGAATTTGAGTTTATAAATTCTAGGAACCTTTGGGATAGGGTGTTGGAGCTAGAGTAATGCTCCCAGTCTATGTTTGGGTAGTTGAAGTCACCCAATATAATGGTGTTTGGAGAGACCTTCATATTTTCCAGTGTTCTCAGGAAGGCCGAGTGGGGTTCCTGGGTTTGGGAGGGTGGTCTGTAGCAGGCTATAAACTGGAAGGCAGTTTTACCCACTGTTAGTTACACATGGATAGTCTCTGATGCTTCGTGCTTTGCCACCAACCTGGAGGTGTGTGTATCTTTGATGAATATCGATACTCCCCCTCCTTTTGTGGTTCGGTCCAAGTTTTGGGGAAAGCATGGTATGAGGTATAACCTGGTAGTGCTGGGGTGCTCTCGGGAGCCCTGAACCAGGTTTCTGTTACTGCACAGATATCGATGTTCTCCATGCTAAGGAGAGTTTCGAGTGGGTGCATCTTGAGGTTTAGACTTCTGGCAATGAGTAGCATTACTCTTAGTTTCTTATCCCTTGTGTTACCTATGGAGGTGGGTTTGTCTTTTGAGCCTTGCCTAAAAAAGGCACTATGGGGTAGCAAGAGCCTTTGCCAATATCTGAAAGCCCAGGGGTGACAGGTGCAAGCCGTCCCTAAGCATCGTGGCTTGTCGAGCATATCATCCCAAGCTGACAGGCATTGGATCCCCTTTGAATGACACCAGTACTTAAGCCAATTGTTGAAACTGATCATCTTGTCTTCATATTGTGGCATCATTCTTGGTGAGGGTAAGATGCTACTCAAGGTCAGGGTCATACCAGCCTGGGCTACATGCTCAGAGAGCTCCTTTATGTCTCTTTTCATGTAGTCCAGGGAGGTACGTCTTAGGTCATTCACACCAGCATGGACAATGACTGAGTCATATTTGTACTTGCCTTGGAGTGACCTGAGTGCTTGTGTTATGTGGCAGATCCTAGCGCCCAACAGGCTGCTCACCGTGACTCTCTCCTTGTTCAGCCTGGTGAGCGGGACGTCAGTGTGCCTGATGATAGAGTCACCTATTACAAGTGTATCATGTGTGTTGTTTAGTCTTAAGGGCTGTGACTGTTCGGCACACTGGCTTTGTGAGATATGTGTTGCACGTGTTTTGTTTTGGGGTAGTGGCTGCTTGGGTGTCTGCTTTGGAGGTCTCTGCTGCTTTGGCAGATCTTTATTTAGAGCCTCCAAGTATGTTTTTGTGTGATTATGTGTTTGGTATGCTTACCATACAAGGCCATGTCAAACCCTGAGCTGTTGGACATGCTCCACTTAAAGAAATCCCAATCCCTCAGAGCCACACGCTCCAGGGATCTAAACTTCATCATCACAATGAACAAACGATGCTGGAGGGATAGGTTCCTCACCCAGAGACTCCCCATACTCTGGAATAGACTGCCCATACATGTCAAGAAGAGTGCCTCATTGGCCCTCTTCAAAAGGAACCTTGATGATTGGATGGGAGATAGGAAATTCACCCCGGGGATCATGTCAGTCACCCTGCTAGACAGGGGCCCAGAGAAGTAAATATTGTGGGAAGAAATTTCCAGGGAATTGTTATGGCTAGGCTTGCATAGGCCTTAGGGCTGATAGCCTAGTACCAACCTATGAACCTATGAACACCCTGTCCTACACAGATCACCTATAGACTCTGTCTCTATAGTCAGTCTCCTACAGGCTGCTGAGTGGGGATTTTTGCATGGCTTACATAGCTTTCTAAGACCCAGCACTGATTGATCTGTTACGCATGAACAAAAGAAACAGCACCACAAACACTAGATCCAAGGATCTGAACTTTGCTTGTGACATAAAAAGAATGCACTACAGAGACAGACGTGTCCCAAAGGATCTCCATACTATGGAATAAGCTCCCCATCCATGTTAAACAGAGTTCATTGCTGACCCTATTCAAACAAAACCTTGACAACTGGATGAGAAATCATAAATTTACTCCAAGACTGGCATCCATGTCCCTTATGGATAGAGGCTGTCAATAAGAAAAGTATTATTCTAACACCTCCCTACAAATTCCTTAGCTACCTCCCTACTAAAAATCCTTCCACCTATACAGACATTCATGATACTCAGGATCCAAATGGGTTTGGAGTGTGCAGCTAGGCTTGTAAGTGTCCTAGTCGTCAATAGCCTAGTAACAACATATGAACCTATGAACTTATGAACATTTGCTGAGTGGAGTCCTTCCCTCACCCTGAATAGTACCTATATACAAAGAAAAGATAAGTGGCTTCAACAAGTGGTTTAGTAGTTGGTGTTATTCTAAGGATACAGTATGTGTCAGCACAGCACAACATGATTGACAGTCTAACTTGGTTTACCAAGGATGGCTTGCTCCTCTCTGCACCTGTCATTACATAATTTCTGTTAAATGGTTAAAGCCTTTGCTCCAATTGTGCCTTTTTCAAACTGAGTCTAACTTACGAACATTGCAATGTAGCAGATATCAAAGTAGGCATTTACAATCCTAAATCAGACTATATCAAGGTGGTGCTTCTCAATGTGAGAATCCTTAACAAAAATTGACTAATGGTGAGGCTCTCCTACAACTTGAACACATACATGTTCATGTAGTTACTGAGATTTGTTTTAATGTAAAGATAACACTGCCTCCATACCTAGGATTTGCACCCTACTATCCTTTCAAGTTTGCTTGAAATTACAGTGGAGTTTCTACATTTGTCAAGGACCACATCACCTTTTGACAGATTTCTACACACCCGCAAATTGAACTCTCTGAACTCCAGTTTACCCTGAGCAAGACACAACCTGCTGCATGCCCTCTGATGACCCAATAGAATTTCTAAATGTACTTGAGGAACTGCCCAATACCAAAAATATATTTACAATGGGAGACTTCAAACATCTCACAGCACCTATACCACCAAACTTGGCATGATCAGGGATTATTGGACTTCATAAATCAAAAATTTCCTGGAAGAAATAATTAATAAACTAAGCACAAATTATAGTATTCTTGACCTAGTCTTAACTGATATGGTCACTGTATGAACAAACCCTCTATTTTCTCCATATCTGCTTAGGTGTGATCATACTCTTGTAACCTTCTCTTTCAAAATCTTTATAAGTCCTGCAGCCAGTAATTCTAAATTCAAGGAATCCAAATGGACAAACCTCTTCAAACACTATAATGAACTATCCATGTTCACTTGAAACGTCACAGGATATATATCACTGACACAGCTGCTATTTAAACAATGCAATGTGTTTCTCATGTGGAAATAAGCTTAGGCCTAGTCATCCCTACAGAGCCAGATATTATGAGAAATTTAAGAACAAATTACTATAATGGTCTACCATCTTAAATAAAGTGTATAACAAGAGAAAAAATGCACTGATAATATCAAACTAACTAAAAGTTACTATCAGGATAAGAAAGACAAATCACTAACTTAACTTCAGAAGTCTTGGATAATTATAACTCCATATCTAGTTATACCAGGAAACTAAGAAATAACATCAAGCAGTGGTTTGAACATATCAAAAATGGCACCACACACTAATACCAGGTAGGCATAACAAACAAACAGACTTTATTGCAAACATCACCAATGAAACAGCTATTTTAGTTCTACAAATTGTCAAATCCCTTATACCTCTTATAATCATAAAGGAACATACATTGAAGGTGTTCTATAAAGCCAAAAATATTATTTCAATGGGGCCTGATAATTTAGCTGGATATGAAATAAATAGCTCCAAATGTGCCCTTGTTGGGCTCATCCTGTTTATTTATTTTATTTAAATGCATTTACCAGGGTAGAGCACTGGCTGTATTATGACCAATTGCAGGTTCAGCTCAGTATCCTTAAATTCTTTTAATGCAAGCTTAGCTACTGGATTTGTCTTTGAAGTTTGCTGAACTGCAGTAGTGATTCCCCTATACAAGGGCAGCTCTACAATGGAGCTGGGAAACTCTAGAATCATTAGCCTGATTAATCTGATTAGCAAAGCCAGTAAATGCAACATATCTGACCTCATAAACTATGATATCAAAAATATTTCATGCTAGACCCACATTAATTTACCTTTGTCTAAGGGTGATCACCTCAGTGGTACTCAATGTAGTTAATTTCTTTGAGAAGGTCGCAAAGGCTAGGCAGCAGCCATTCTGTTTAACCAGCTTATTAGGATCTGGTTAGAGCATTGAACACTATACACCATGTTGGCATTGCAAATAAGTTAAGTAACTTAAATGTAAATTCAAGTATGGTGAGATGGATAGCCAACTCGTTGAAAGATAAAACCCCCACTAGTTAAGATGAAAATATCTCCTTGGAAAGTACAAGGTTCAGGTCTCAGCACTTGCACCCCTCCTTTTCAGCATCTATGTGTCTGATCCCCAAACTAGGAATAACGACCTCAGGTTATCTAAGTGTGCAGATGATTGCAAACTGTTCATTATTGCCATATCTTTCTCTTATACTCATTCTTTATAGCAGGAATTAACTCTTGCTAACAAGTGGTGTATGCAAAACAGGCTAAAATTAAATGTAAAAAAAGCATTGTATTGTCTCTCTTGACAAACAAAACTCTCCCTGAATGCACAATATAGCCAATACTGCAGCTATGGAACTACTGCTATGAAGAGTTAGTAAGCCCTAAGCATGAATCTTGGAATTTTGGTAGAGAATTCCCCTCTCCTTTTTTCTACCATGTTGCATCAGATTATAGAAAGTCCTTTTATTCAGTACTATTATCTACAGACATATCATCCAGGTCAAAATAAGTTCATAGGTTCATAGGTTCATAGATTAGTACTAAGCTAACTGCCCTTGCGAGCCATTTTAAGCCTAGCCAATTATACCTTGTGAGATTCAAACCCTGCACCTGGTGCTTGCAAGGCAAACACCTTATCATACTTGTTCATACATCTGAAATTACGCCAGTTATTGAGTACAATTTCCCCTTCAGCATGAACATTTCTAGACATATTAAGCAAATGAAAACACTCTAGAGGTTCCTAAATAAGAAGTTTGTTGGCATAAACTCCCTGAGCTATCAAGAAAGACTTCAGTTGATATCCTTTTACTAGGTTCCTTCTAGGCTACTGCTGAGTGATCTATGCATGCACTACATTCTATGCCATTAAGGACCCCACCCTTCTTGATCTCCTTTAATTTTGCAAGTAAAATGCTCCACTAATACTAAAAGTAGGGATGTAAATCTCCATCAGCACATACCCCACCTCTGGAAAAAACACCTCCTTCAAGTTAAACAAAAGGAAACCATGTAGTGCTTCACATTAAAGCTGAATTACTGAATGGATACCCATAGAGTTACTCTTAGTAAAACATTCAAGACTATTTGCCAGTCAACTATTGGTTTCATGCAATTCTTTAAACTGTGTGTGTTAAGAATTCTTTCACTTACTTTACTCTCATGATCTAGCTTATGTTCCTGGATTTATGTTTGGAGTGTGGCAAAGAGAAGTTTTATCTTCATTCAGCACTTTGCAGCACAAGTTAACAAGCAGCAATTAACATTTGCATTCCACTCTGATATAAGGTGAACATAGTTTAAGTACAACAGACTCAACAGATTGCAACCACAATTCACAGCACTTCTTCAAAATATACCACTAAGCTAGCAGACAATTATCACTTCATTCATTATTGCTCTCTACCTCTGTTCAAGTTAAAATTATAATATTATACATATCGGACATAACTTTTTTCGTTTTCATTCATCATGAATAAGAATTAAATTTATTAAATATAGCATGTATTAACAACATATATGACTTATCTAAATCATATTTTTTGAACATTTCCATAGCTGAAACTGGAACATTTTTATCAAAAATAGTCTGACCATAGTACTACATTTTTACTTATAAGCATTTCCATTTTACTGATATCTTGACATTCTATCACTCAAAATGAAAATGCAATGTCAGGCATTGCAAATCTCTACTTTTTTTAAGTGTTGGATTTTTATAAATGAAAATTTTTAATTCTTTGAGTATGAAATTAATATACATTGATTAAGATTTCTGAATTAACTTTTCTTCTTAATGAATTTTAAGCAACTGTAAGAATGTATTAATCTTTTCAGATTTGTTCAGTTCTTTTCATTTAAATGATCGCAATATATATTTTTGAATGTTTTCCATTTGCTTTCATAATTTCAGTTTAACCATAGTTGTATCACTGAAAATATAGAGGCTAAGGAATAAGATCTTATGTCTGGAAATTTAATTCTTCCATATTCCCATAATCTGATATGATTTTTATACAAAGTTCTAGGATTATTTGTATATCACAAAAAATAAGTCAAACGCTTTTATAATTTTTTCATTAGAATTTTGTTAGGTTAAAGAGAAGTTGACTGTAAAGCATATATTATTTTATGGAGAGTCATCATCTTTATAACAACTAACATTCCAACCTTTTATTAAGAAATATGTCAGCCTTTAAGGTTTGAAAATCGGAGTACATTTTTAATAATATCTGGTTTTATTATAATACCTAAATATTTAAATTATTTATTATCCCAATTATAATTAAATGTATTATAACTAAATTGTTTACTTGTTGGTTTACTAATAGAATCTCAGTTTTATTTTCATTAAATTGCATCAAAGTTAAATCAGTAAATAAGTTGGTTTCTTTGACCAGTTGTCCAATTGTCTCATTCATTTCACAGTGACAACAATAAGTTGTATTTTTGAACTATAATTTTCAGCCTTTTATGTTATTATTAAGTCTAATACTATTCACTAATGGTTCAAGCTCTAAAGGAAATAAAATAGGAGCTAGTGGATAACATTGTTTACTACCTTTATTAACCTCAAATGATTGTGAAATAAACATACATATTAATGAATGTTTTGGAACCTATGTATACATTCTTTATTGGGTCATCAAGTTATTTCAGGAAACCAAACATAGAAAGAGTTTTAAATAAATAATTACAATTTATAGAAATGAACATTCACTCAACATCTAAACTTATCAGTGTCACTTTTTTATTTTGATTCTCTGCTAGATCCATTAATGTTAAAGTGTTCCTTATATTGTCATAAGTCAATCTATTAATAATAAAACCTGTCTAATCTTCAACTTTATCATCTATTATTACTCTTAATCTTGAAGCTAATATTATCATGGAAAGCTTATAATTGGCATTGAATAGTGAAATTGGTCTGCAAGATGATACTAATCTTTTAGGCAGGGATTCACTAATCCTCTGTGTAAGACTAAATAAGTCTTACTTGGAAACTGCAGCCTAAGAGGATGATGTCAGCGTGGCATGCATATTCATGAGGGTGCGCTGACTCAACTCTAAGGATAACAGGGAGCGTGCACAAGTGCAGGAGGCGTG
This sequence comes from Protopterus annectens, assembly GCF_019279795.1. NCBI lineage: Eukaryota > Metazoa > Chordata > Ceratodontiformes > Protopteridae > Protopterus > Protopterus annectens. The sequence goes on from NC_056729.1 coordinate 596,617,434, forward strand.
TCAGACTGCTGAGCAGTCCAAAAATCCACACCCCTGCAAGTCCCTCAATCTGCAAATGTCAACTGAAATGAGCAAGTCCGCTCAAATGTGTACATACCCAACACTACACTCCCCCACATTCTAAATCCCTGTACAATTCTAAAATGTAAAACTTTCCTTTTTTAATTATTCCCGATATAGCTGCCCGTATTTCTTGGCGTGTTTGTGGTTTGCCCATTGCTTAGCTACAGTTAGCAGTTTAGAGATCGAAGAGGATAATAAGAAACTTATATGCAAATTAAGCCAAATAGCAATAGTGTAGTGGTAGAGCCTTCGCACAAAGAAGAGGCATTTCCGGTTCTAGTCCCACCACTCCCCTTTCTATTTTCTGTAGGAAACCAGTATAGAAAAATAATTCCTGGTATTTATTTTTTAAATTTTAGTAAAAAGCATTGAAATGGCCTATGTAGTAGTGAACGATATTTTATATATATTTAAGAAGGTGAATTGGTTATGCATACTGATGAATGCATAAGTAACATATCTTAAGAAGTGTGAAGCACTGCTAAGCAAAGTTTACCAGTATTAAGCACATTTAAGTATAAATGCTCATAGCTTAGCACTGCTTTAACTAGCACAATGGCTTTGGGTGGAGCTGCACATCGTGCCAACTAGCGCAAACAGAACAGGTTTTGCGTGTAACTGCGCACCACGCTAACTAGCGCAATGTCGAGCAACGTTGAGCAACGTCGAGCAATGTAGAGCAACTTTAGGCAAAGTTGAACAAAGTTGGCTAAACACAGCCACACCCCCTAGCCAGTCTGGCCAGTAGTAAAATAAAAAGCAATGATAGGCCTCAAACCCGGGATACTGTGCACCATAATCACAGTACTGAACCACTAAGCCATGACAGCATTTGGTATTCATACACTGTCAACACACATATACATATTAATGAAAGTTTACCCAGTGCTACGCAGGTGTGCTTTCAGCTGAGAATTTTCAAAACCAGCCAATCACAAATAAGTGCAGGAAATGAGGCATATTTAAGCTCCATAGGTGGGAATACTTGTCATAACTGGTTGTAGCTCCCATCTGCAGGCAGCATGGCTGGTGTTGGAGAGGGCTCTCGCTTCTGAGCGCAACGGTGGGGTATTGAGGAGTCAAAGTGATGGTTTGGCTCCTCATCCATAATCCTGATGCCAAACTCCTGCAGGGCCAGTTCCAGGGCACTGAATACAAAGCAGAAGCCTGGAAACATCTCACACATGATCTCACCAGTGCCACAGGTGTCCCTCGGACTGGTGAGCAGGTCAGACACCACTACTCAGATTTGAAGAGATGCAAGGAGGACAGACTGAACCAGTGACTACAGGAGGCCTGTGGGATGGAAAATGCCCCACTACTGAGTAGGTAGCCATGGTATGAATTACGTAGGAATTGCTATCGTAGTCTATATTATGGATAGGTATGTCTCAATATCACTTCATTTACTTCAGAGCTACAGGTGTCCGTGCTGCGAATCAACAAGCCTATGCAGATAGGCTGCTAAGGCTGTGCCACCAGGCAGGCTAGTAATTATTCTGCATGTATTGTTATATAAAATAAGTGAGAGAGCCTGAAAAAAGTGTTGTAGCCTAATAATAAAGGTATAATAAGTCTTGAATAACATCTCTGCATGTACTGTTATATAAAATAAGTGAGAGAGCCTGAAAAAGAGTGTTGTTACCTATTAATAAAGGTATAATATGTCTTGAATGAGTCTTCTGCATGCACTGATATATCAAATAAATGAGAGAGCCTCTAGAAAAGTGTGTAATGTAATTAATAAAGGTATAATTCCTGGAGTGTGTCTGTGTCACTTTCTTCGAAATGTTGTTGCACTCTTGCATTATAGAAATAGTACTGTTGTATTAAGTGCTGTCAACACACTCTTGGGTAGGCCCATAGAAATTGGATGAAGGGAGTGCCAGTAGCTGTTAAGCATATATACAGTCCTCAACTGTTGGTTCATGGCTGGCATATATAGGTAAATCTGGCACATGAGTAGCGTGTTATTGTGTTCCCCAGAAATGTCAGTGTGCTGTTAGAAATGTAAGGGGCTGTTAAAATACAACTGATAATGTCACCTGAACACATCCAGATATGTAGATATATAAGTATAGTTAAATACATAGCAGTAACATCTGCATCCTGGACAGTTAGTATGTTAGATACAGGTCAGGTATATAAGGAACCAGAAAAACCCATTTCACAATTTAACGGACATTGCCTAGTCTAATAAGACATGTAGGGGATATATACCTGCAGTCAATAGGAATGTAGTGTAAACTTTAAGTACATAAAAGTTGTTAATGGAGGTATCTTTTTACACCCTACTGTATGTGCATAAACAATGCAATTCCACATCTCAATGGGTATGTCTAATCTCAAAACATTTGTTGGGACATATGTTCTATTCATTTATAAATATCTGCATTTACTTTGATGCATGTGCCCTGTTCAAATACCACAATCTTGGTGGCCTGTTGCCACCAATCAATCCTGCATGCTGTTGGAATGTCCACTGTTGTTCTATATATGCATGTGTTATGCTTGCTGTTCAACTGTTGGAACTCTGGTGTGTTGGGTTAATGGGGATATTACTGCATGCTGTTACAACTAATTTGGAATGTTGTTGGCTGTTACCAACCCATATTGTTATTAAATCCTCCTAAACATAGAACGTATGGTAGGCTGGTCCCAGCAGACCCACCTGTCCACTTCAGCTGGTGATGGCACCTGGCACCAGTAGGTCCGGTGCCCAGCCCAGGACCTCCTCTTCTGTTGACCCTGTGTCACCTTTGGGTGGAAGTGCTGCAGGGGATGGGGCTCATCCCCCCTGCAAGTGTGGCCAGAGGAGGACCACCTATCACCCTCCAAACGTTCTGGGCTGTGGTGCATAGTGAGATTGAGCGGTCAGTCGCTGATCCTCTACGCCAGCTTGAGGCACGTGTGGCACGACTCATGGGTGGGCCTGCCCCTCCTACACAGCTCCCCTCTGGGCTGTGAAGGTGCAGTGGTGACTGCCTATGGGTGGGGATCTCAGTTCCACTGTTGCCATCTGTGGGCTCATGGGCTTGCTATTTCCAAACATCCTTCCCCGTCAATGTTGTTCACCCACCACATGTGTCATATTCCGCCCCTGTATGCATGTTGTTTGTCTTGTCTGTCTTGTCTGTTTACCTCCCCAACCTACCTCGGCAATTATACCTACTTCCCCTATCCCACATTAAACTCTCACCTGAAAAAAAAAAAAGGGCAATCTGCTCCCAAAAAAAAAATTACGCCCCATACATAGCTGGCCATTTTGCACACATGTCCGATGGACACATAAACTGAAATTTAATTGACAGTACAACATACTTTGTTGTCCTCACCCCTCTCTCAGGGGTGGAAGGTTTCAAATTTCCCTCCAAATTACTAGCATATGCACAGTTGTTGCTGTTAAAGAAATGGGCAGCTATGGACCTTCCCTACACCAGTCCTGCACATCCCCGAGCTGTTTCCCTACTGTCTTTCCCTCTTTGTGCCCCTTTTGCACCACTTTCCTATCTCCCCATTTTCTTTTCTTTCAAAGAAATGAGTGCGGGGTTAGCGGGAGTAAGCGTTTTTAAGCAGTAGTTAGCAGGTTTGCGCGAGTGTGCACGTGTGTGCATTTAGTTAAGTATTGCTAAGCTTCATGCAAACACACGCAAACCTGCTTACAACTGCTTAAAAGTGCCTTAGTCACCCTGCATGTGAGGGGCCCTTTTTCTGCTCAGCAGTAAAATAAAACACCACTGTCAGTCTCATGAAGTACCACTAAGCCACAGTAGATATACAATAGGTTGTTGCTGAAATATATATATCATGCATCAGAATGAGTGAATATAAAGCAAAGATAGGAATGCCATAACACAAAACCTGTTCTGTGGAACTTTACCAGCAGTTGTTGTGGAATTGCATTACATAACTGTGATAACAGAACCAGACATTCTAGTAGTAAATAATGTTACAGCAGCACTTTACAACCCCCACACAGTATCATAGCAGGACAATCCCCACCCAAACGTACAACATACCTGTGTGTTCAGGGTCCAGCACGGATGTAGGTAGGCATACTCAGTACTAGAATTGTCCAGTTTTCATGAGCATCCTGTGCTAATGTCAACAATAAAAAAGCACCAACTGTGCAGAAGTGAGTACATTAATATTCACAGTATAACAGTTCACAAACAGTTCATGTGCCAAATTAATACATCTCAATAACTATGTCTGTATGGCAGCTAAATGTATAAGTAGAAAAGAAACTACATACTTCCATGTATCTTGTGTTAGCATTTGTCCCATGTATCTTGTGTTAGCATTTGTAGGGGTGAGTACAATTATACACTGACAACTGTGTACTGGAAGTGGCAATATTCAGGTCTGAGTACAACATTCAAATCATTGGCTACACCCCTAGCTTCAGATATAAGAAGTATACCAACCTTCTGACTTACACAACGGTGTCCACAACAAACAAGCTTTTGGAAAACTGAAAGGGCTATGCCTACCTGACCTAGCAATTTATAGCATTGGGTTGCTATGACAGTGAGTACTGCAATTACCACACAGCAGGCTGCATGCAATTACCAAATGGTGGCCACCAATTGGTGCAGAGACCATCACATTCACATGTGCAGATACCTATGAAAGCAGGCTGTACTCGCTGTCCACACATGCAATCATTTCATTGCAGCTACAGAGAGAGAGAGAGAGAGAGAGAGAGAGAGAGAGAGGGAGACACACAGACAGACAGACACTGACATCTACAACAAGAGCAACAGCAACAGAAAAAAAAGATATTAAAAAATATATGTTGTGTCTTTTTGCTTTTCTGGGTTAGAGGTTGCCACAGCAGAACTCCAGTCTGCTAATGATTGGTAGTTGATTTTTACGTGCCGAGTTACCAGCCCTGACGCACAACCTTCAATGAAGGTATGCCCATTCACACATGTCTCCACGCAGAAGACGCTCTAGCTGAGAATCAAACCAGACAGCATCTTACTGTGAGGCGACAATGCTACCGTAGCACCACCACTGCGGCAGAAAAAAATAATATATTAAAAATATATATATATATATATATACAAAACACACGGAACTGACAAATACAATCACATACAAAGGAAAGGTATGTAACAGATATGTATTTACTGGCATGTAGTAAATGTTTTTGAAGAGTACTCTACATACTTTGAATCATCCATATGTGGTAGCAGTATGTATCTATGCACAGATGCCCTCCATAACTACTGCCATGGAGAAATCAGTGTGTAGCTGTGTGCAGTGGGATATGACTGTGACATATGTATTTCAGCATTAAATGTCAAACATCTGATCTATGTTATCTGTGTTCTGTACAGTAGTGTGTACAATGTCTGTTTGGGGGAGTAGCGCATATAGTTATATAACATGGATGTGGCAGAGTAACAAATGCATGATAGTCATATTAACGTGTAGCTTAGCATTGTCAACAGCTGTACCAGGCTAGTATGCTAATCTATCATTTGCAGCTATATATACACCCTCTAATTTTACTGTGTGCTCACATGTGACACCTGTTCATGTTGCAGCAAGGTCCAACAGGTCAGCCATGAGCTCCTTGGACTTACAACAGTGTGGACCATGTGTGTGTATGGCACACACATACGGAGAGATCAGTCTGTGTCAGATATATTAGCATCTGTACATGTGCATAGAGCAAGGGAAGTACTGCAACTGTTTGTGAAGGGTGGACATATATATGTTGGTGAAGGTTGTTATGTGCTTATTTCTATGTAGGTTGTAGTGTGTGGCAAACAAGACAGCATACAGTGCTGGTATATGACATGTGGTGGTTAAACTCTGTGGGTAAGATTTGTCAGGATTGCAGTGTTGCAGACAGTGAGGCCTGCTAAAGCTACATGGGCTGAGAACACCTTCAATGCATTCCGTATAAGACTGTGCAATATTATTACATAACTGTATACCTCACAACCTTCGCATAATTGATATTCCCACCATGAAAGGTGGACTGTATATGTGCCTATATGTATATCTATATGTACACCAATGGATGTTAATATGTATGTGTATATATATATATATATATATATATATATATATATATATATATATATATATATATATATATATGTGTGTGTGTGCGTGTGTGTATATATATATATATATATATATATATATATATATATATAGAGAGAGAGAGAGGGGGGGGGTCATATTTACTGCGACAGATGCCTGGTGACAAAGCCATGGACTCAAGCTCAATGTTGAAACTGCATTGGCATCCTTCTGGCAAAACCTCCGTACCCATGAACTACCACCTAGGTGGTAGTCTACTTAACACCAAAAGTGTGATAAGAGACCATGGGACACAGGTGGACAGTAGTCTCCCCTTTGATAATCACAGTGCCACACTAGTCATGTAATCTGTCTATGTGGCACACCTCCTCACAAAAGGTGTGTCATCCAGGGAAATATAGGTCAGTTTTCCCTCTACTCCCATAATACCCATTATAGAGTACAATGCTCCATGTGGTATATGCCCTCACAAGACATCTACAGCAAAGGAAAAGGCTACAGACATACCCTCTACAAAAGTAATACTGGCCTCAAACAAATGCCCAATGCACTGGTCTCACAAAACCACAGCTAGACTGTGTTGCACGCCTTCACCAGCAGGTGACCTCTGCCTAACATACAAAGCTATGTCAAACCCAGAGCTGTTGGACATGCTCCACGTAAACAGATCACAATTCCTACCGCCAGCTACATTTAGGGACCTAAACCCTTGTCACCTCAATAGACAGAACATGCTGGAGGGATAGATCTTTCTCAGAGAGATCCGGCACCTTGGAACAAACCACCTATCAATAGCAAACAAGTTTCATTTAGGCAGTCATCACGCTTATAGTAATCCTGATGACTGGATGGGAGCTTAGAAAATACACACCGGAATGACCTCTGTAGCCAGCTCTGCTGGACAGGGCATGTGAAATTAGATTACATGTGTGTCAAAGGCCAGGGTAGTGTATGAAGAAGTTTCATAGGCCCTAGGGCTAATAGCCTACACCTACCTGCCAACTGAACTGATATACACCCACATGTACTTGTTGCAATAATTGCTATGTGAGGTTGACTGAGTGTGATGGTGAATATGTTGGTGAATGTGTCGAGGTTCTACTTCAATGTGTGATAGCTTAGTGGAAATCTATTTCTCTGGCTATGCTATTTTGTGTCCTAGCTATGATCTCAGCAAAAGATGTGTATGCTATTGCTAGGCAGAAAAAGCAGTATGGCATATGGTCTGACATAGTCCTTTTGGTATGGACTGGGGTGTGCCATTGTAGGCTAAAGCAGTACATGTATGCTTATTGATTGGTATTCCTGGTGAATCCAAATCCCGTATGAATTGTAGTACTACCTGAAGCTGTATGCCTAAACAGCACAGTATGGTGTATGTCCACATTGCTTGGAAACACTGTTATGTGTGTTCCCTGTAGTCCTCACAGATTACATACCTCAGGCTTAATGTTTTGTAAGTACTGACACACTGAACTGTATGGTACACAGGTAAAGCTCATCTGGGTTGCCATACCTTTGTGTTTTGTATGTATGTGTGATGTGTAATTGGATATGCCTGTAACATGCCCTTGGTCATATGTGTGTTACAGGATATAAGTGCGTATCTAGCAACATGTACAGTTTAGTACTCTATAATGGGTATTATGTGTGGCAGTATGCCACCTATACTAACGAATGTGCACATATGTTTGGCAGGGGGTTGCCACCAACAACTAGTGTGGTATACTGGTAATACTGTAACTGGACTTTACAATCATTGCAATGGATGACATATTTCATTATGCATTAGCTTGATATATACCTCCTGTGGCTAGGTGGTGCATCAGTCGTTGCACAGTGTGCCATGTACTGTTGTATAGTCTTACATACTGGTTTCTTTTGTTGCTGTGCAGAACATGATTTGATATATATGAGCGAGCCAAGGCACCCTGTCAGGCAGTTGTGGTATGAGCACTGATATGTGGTATTGAAAGTGTGTATCCTCTGACAGCCAATAGGTTGCTATATATGGCAGTTCAGTGATATCTGGTACTTTTAGAATTTTATGCTGGGCCACATGAATTGCTCACACATATTGTTTCATTGTCTTCCAGGGTCATGGCTCACCATCGCAATCTGACATACAGTAGCCTCCCAGCTTGAGGATGAGCAGATCACAACCAGCTTGGTTCAGCACTATGCCCTGCTGTTCTCAAGAACCAGCCAGGACCGCATGAGTGGACTGCACTGTGGCAAGATGTTGTCCGGGGCCCCCAAATTAAAGGGGCATGCCATTTAAAACCTTGGGGGGGGAACCCCCCAAAATAAATTTTTTGAAAGGAGTTATTCAAAAATGGGCAGTTTTTTAATTTTACTTTTAAGGACAAAATTTTTTTCCGGGCCAGGCCATGTCCCTTTTTAATTTTTCCCCAAAGATGTCATCTACCCCAGGAAAATAGGTTGCTGTGTGCAGTGGGATATGACTGTGACATATGTATTTCAGCATTAAATGTCAAACATCTGATCTATGTTATCTGTGTTCTGTACAGTAGTGTGTACAATGTCTGTTTGGGGGAGTAGCGCATATAGTTATATAACATGGATGTGACAGAGTAACGAATGCATGATAGTCATATTAACGTGTAGCTTAGCATTGTCAACAGCTGTACCAGGCTAGTATGCTAATCTAGCATTTGCAGCTATATATACACCCTCTAATTTTACTGTGTGCTCACATGTGACACCTGTTCATGTTGCAGCAAGGTCCAACAGGTCAGCCATGAGCTCCATGGACTTACAACAGTGTGGACCGTGTGTGTGTATGGCACACACATACAGAGAGATCAGTCTGTGTCAGATATATTAGCATCTGTACATGTGCATAGAGCAAGGGACGTACTGCAACTGTTTGTGAAGGGTGGACATATATATGTTGGTGAAGGTTGTTATGTGCATATTTCTATGTAGGGTGTAGTGTGTGGCAAACAAGACAGCATACAGTGCTGGTATATGACATGTGGTGGTTAAACTCTGTGGGTATGATTTGTCAGGATTGCAGTGTTGCAGACAGTGAGGCCTGCTAAAGTTACATGGGCTGAGAACACCTTCAATGCATTCTGCATAAGACTGTGCAATATTATTACATAACTGTATACCTCACAACCTTCGCATAATTGATATTCCCACCATGAAAGGTGGACTGTATATGTGCCTATATGTATATCTATATGTACACCAATGGATGTTAATATGTATGTGTGTGTATATATATATATATATATATATATATATATATATATATATATATATATATATATATATATATATATATATATATATATATATATATATATATATATAGAGAGAGAGAGAGGGGGGGGGTCATATTTACTGCGACAGATGCCTGGTGACAAAGCCATGGACTCAAGCTCAATGTTGAAACTGCATTGGCATCCTTCTGGCAAAACCTCATTGCCATGAACTACCACCTAGGTGGTAGTCTACTTAACACCAAAAGTGTGATAAGAGACCATGGGACACAGGTGGACAGTAGTCTCCCCTTTGATAATCACAGTGCCACACTAGTCATGTAATCTGTCTATGTGGCACACCTCCTCACAAAAGGTGTGTCATCCAGGGAAATATAGGTCAGTTTTCCCCTCTACTCCTCACACATAATACCCATTATAGAGTACAATGCTCCATGTGGTATATGGCTCCTGGCCAACAACAACAACAGCAAACATGTATCATCAGCGAGTTGACACGGAGTGTGCAGGTAACATGGCATATCTGTAGACTACTGTTACCTCTATTGGTAGATCATGCATATGTTAGATGTGTACTGTGTAGCTAGAAGATGTGGAGCCTGGTGTTGTGCAATACTGATAATTTGGAACATAATCTGTAGGCCTGTGACTGTCAACCATTGTACTACTGTAAGATTGCAAACCCACAGTAGCAATGCCACAGTTGTTGCTACTGACAAACTGTCTCATATCCTTGTAGGTCCCTCTGGTGTGACAACAAGGTGGCAGACCCATGGTGGTGAGTGTGTTCTACATTTAATATTGCATGATATATGTGCATGTCATAGGTGAGGTGTAGGACATGTACAAGTAACACACCAACGATATAATGCATGCTGTGCATGTTTGCTGTGAGACTATGCACATCCCAGTAATGTGTGTAGCTGCCTCAAACACATGCAATACACAGAGCATCCCACACAATTGTGGCAAAACTGTAGTGGACATTGAATAGGGAGAGTCGATACACATGCACACAACATACACAACATTGAAATACACAGTACATGTTAATATGCTACAAATGGTGTATTCAGACACCTGCTGTAAGGTCACACTCCAGTATCCCAAATGTCATCCACACAGCACACATAATATACTTGAGGGGTAGGGGCCTATCATGGGGCTGGGCGACACTCTGCAACACATACCACTTTCATGTTAGGCAATGCTCCCTATTAGGCACCTTACAAACCCATGTAACAACTGGTTGTGAAATGGTGAATGTAGCCATGGTACTGCAGTTCAGGTACAGCATGCTAGGTGCCGGTCTGGCACACATTAGTAGCCTTGAGTGACTACATGATGCTGCAAGATACTGGCTCATGGTACTACACCCCATCCAGTTACAGTAACCACAGTACTACACATAGCATTCATTGCTATGCATCTCACTGTTGTGTGTGTGCAAACATATGCACCTATACACAATTTGCATAGCAATCACCATCAGTACAAAGTGACACATATATGTCTTGTAGTGCTATGGAATGTATAGGTCACATGACACACATTGGGTATGTGTGATGTTTAATGTTGCAGTTGTGTTGTAGCATACCATGTCATGGCTGGCACTGGCATATACACAGTATGTCCTACACTCACCATAACCACTGTACAATGGCTATGTTGAGCAATGGTATTCCATCAGGTATACATGCACCACTCATCCTGTGTGTATACATAGCATGCATGTGCTAAACCTGTGTCCACAATTATCTCCTAAAGACACAGATACTCTAATCAGAAATGGAAATCTATGTGACACACAGATACACATGCAGCCATGGGATGTATACCTGTGAGTGATGATGCACAGGACATTGCAGAGCTTTCAATACTTGCACAGCAATGTTGTGCCCATGTACACATTGCATTCCAGGGTGTGGCCAATCACTGAACAACAACACACATGCATCAGAGCCATGTATACTGTTATTTGCAAGGGCTGTCTACACCCGCACTGCATGCCGTTGAGCAATACACGTCCTGCATGCTGAATCGTATGATATGACTGTTTGCCTTGTGATACTTTACCCCACCATCAACCGCTATTGAGTATGCTCTGGATTGCTGGTGGTGGTGTGTGTGTGTGTGTGTGTGTGTGTGTGTGTGTGTGTGTGTGTGTGTGTGTGTGTGTGTGTGTGTGTGTGTGTGTGTGTCTGTTTAAGTGAGGAGTGTATTTGTATGCATGTGTGCATGTGCGCATGTGTTCATGTGTGCATGTGTGCATGTGTGCATGTGTTCATGTGTTCATGTGTCCATGTGTGCATGTGTTCATGTGTGCATGTGTGCATGTGTTCATGTGTGCTTGTGTGCATGTGTTCCGACATCATGTACAGGTCGTAAAGTGTGTTTCCTGTCTTCCTCTCACAGGTGCTGATGTTGGGCTGGTTCACTGCAGCAGGGAACTTGATGTCACTGAGCAAAATAGTGACAATGAGGATAGGTGTGTTGAGGCACAGGCATGTTTGACAGGGTCTGTCGGTGGGCCACCAATCAACAGAACACAAGTTTCCACCCCATCCATGCACACAGTCATACTGCCAATACATCCATCACCAATGCCCTTAGCTGAGGGACATTGTACAGTTGGCATTGGCCTGGACAGTGTGGTATCTATGGCACATGCATCCCGACACAGCAGCCATACTCAGATGTCTTGAAGTGTACCACATAGGCAGATGTCCAGGGGTTCTCGTCGGTGCACTGCTGCTCATCATGCCCCTGGCAGACGTGCCACAGTTCTTACAACCTCATTCATGTTCCAGGCTGTCATGGAGGCACAGGGACATATGGAACGGTACACCAAGGGCACAGAGTGCACATAACACCGCTGTAATTGACAGTATCCGTGACCTAACAGGTGATATCCGTAATTACACTGAGGTCACTGACAGACGTTGGGGTGAGACATTAAATGTCCTCCACAATGTCATGTCCATGTGTCAGGACAGTGTGGGACAGTTGAGATGTCGACATGGATGTATGCCAGCAACATCAGCAGCTGGCAGTCACCGAGGAAATCCCTCAAGCCACAGCCACTCACGTAGTGCCAGTACCAGCCCCAGCAATGTTGGGGGTGGGCTGTCCATAGACCATCCTAGAAGACCACGTGCACGTGGCGCTGGACAGTCCCAGCAGGGACCTTGGTCCAGTGTAGATCTGTCCACCTCTGAGGATAGTACCCAGTCTGGCTTAGTACTTGATACTGTCAGTAATACACCTGCCAGGCACAGGTACCGTGTCCATGGCCAGAGATGGTGATCTGTAGAGCCTGGCAGGTACAGTCTGTGGCTGTCCCACAAATACCTGTATATGGCAGCCACATGGTGGAACTGTGTGCATACAGACACACACACACATAAAACAGACCCCTAGGGCTAACATATACCTGCACACATTACATCAACATTGGCCCATAGCAGTACTCTTGGCCCTGACACACATACACACACACACACACACACACACACACACACACACACACACACACACACACACACACACATGTTGATTGTATGGCTCAATGTAGGCCTCTGGCAAACCAACAACACACCCTGTGCATATGATGAAACCTGTGCCACCTCCTGTCATCTGTAACATTGATGCAGGAACAGGCTACCATGGTGCTGATGAACAGGGTGACTTTACAGCAGTATAGCAATGTTAGCATCTTGTCAGCAGTAAAGTGTAATGATATCCTTGAAGGTGTAGCTGAGCAGGCATGATGCATTAAAGCTATGATTGTCAATGTAATATTGTTTACACCAGTGTTAGCTCCAATAGTGTATTGTCCACCCATGTGCCACTTGGCTGATGTGTGTAATATTGGCAGCATGTGTTAGAGAGTGGACAGAATGTGTGGGATGTGTGTAGCACTGATTTGCAGGTGTACATTTGTGAACATGGCAGAGGTGCACTGTCTGCATGTACATGCATAGTGGACACATGGGCAGGGTGACATGCCCTGTGTTACACAGTAACATTCCATAGTCTCTATTGGTGGCCAGTATGCATTGTACTACACACATTTTGGAACTTGAGTACACATGTTTGTATGACATGGTTTGACACTGTGCTGTGTGTGATACTCTCACTATCTGTCATTGTTTTGCATTCTGGTAGTATACATAACCTCAACAGCCTGACCATATACAATCGTTAGATGATATCTTGACAACTGACACACAGATGTAGGACACACAGTAACATTTGGATCCTTCAGGTACTATACTATGCCAGTAACCAGTGGTATTCACCTGCACCCATTCCTGAGACCACTCCTGTTTGCCATATAGCTCTTTTAGGTACAAGCAATCATAGTAGGGATATGTCCGTCCACATCTGGAAATGCATACTGTCTCATATCCTTGTAGGTCCTTCTGGTGTGACAGCAAGGCAGCAGACCCATGCTGGTGAGTGTGTTCTACATTTAATTTTGCATGATATATGTGCATGTCATAGGTGAGGTGTAGGACATGTACACGTAACACACCTACGCATAATGCATGCTGTGCATGTTTGCTGTGAGACTATGCACATCCCAGTAATGTGTGTAGCTGCCTCAAACACATGCAATGCACAGAGTATCCCACACAATTGTGGCAAAACTGTAGTGGACATTGGATAGGCAGAGTAGATACACATGCACACAACATACACAACATTGTCATATGCAGTACATGTTAATATGCTACACATAGCATATTCAGATACCCGCTGTAAGGTCACACTCCAGTATCCCAAATGTCACCCACACAGCACACATAATATACTTGAGGGGTAGGGGCCTATCATGGGGCTGTGCGGCACTCTGCAACACATAACACATTCATGTTAGGCAATGCTCCCTATTGGGCACCTTACAAACCCATGTAACAACTGGTTGTGAAATGATGAATGTAGCCATGGTACTGCAGTTCAGGTGCAGCATGCTAGGTGCCGGTCTGGCACACATTAGTCACCTTGAGTGAACACATGATGCTGAAAGATGCTGGCTCATGGTACTACACCCCATCCAGTTACAGTAACTACAGTACTACACATAGCATTCATTGCTATACACCTCACTGTTGTGTGTGTGCAAACATATGCACCTATACACAATATGCATAGCAATCACTATCAGTACAAAGTGACACATATATGTCTTGTAATGCTATGGAGTGTAAAGGTCACGTGTTTGAGGTAGCTACACACATTACTGGGATGTGCATAGTCTCACAGCAAACATGCACAGCATGCATTATATCGGGTATCTGTGATGTTTAATGTTGCAGTTGTGTTGTAGCATGCCATGTCATGGCTGGCACTGGCATGTACACAATATGTCCTACACTCACCATAACCACTGTTCACTGGCTATGTTGAGCAATGGTATTCCATCAGGTATACATGCACTACTCATCCTGTGTGTATACATAGCATGCATGTGCTAAACCTGTGCCCACAATTATCTGCTAAAGACACAGATGCTCTAATCAGAAATGGATATCAATGTGACACACAGATACACATGCAGCCATGGTATGTATACCTGTGAGGGATAGTGCACAGGACATTGCAGAGCTTTCAATACTTGCACAGCAATGTTGTGTCCATGTACACATTACGTTCCAAGGTGAGGCCAATCACTGAACAACAACAAACATGCATCAGAGCCATGTATACTGTTATTAACAAGGGCTGTCTACACCCGCACTGCAAGCTGTTCAGCAACACACGTCCTGCATGCTGACACATGTGATATGACTGTTTGGCTTGTGATACTTTACCCCACCATCAACCGCTATTCAGTATGTTCTGGATTACTGGCGGTGTGTGTGGGTGTGTGTGTGTGTGTGTGTGTGTGTGTGTGTGTGTGTGTGTGTGTGTGTGTGTGTGTGTGTGTGTGTGTGTGTGTGTGCGTCTGTTTAAGTGAGGAGTGTATTTGTATGCATGTGTGCATGTGTTTATGTGTGCATGTGTGCATGTGTTCATGTGTGCATGTGTGCATGCGTGCATTTGTTCATGTGTTCATGTGTGCATGTGTACAGGTGTGCATGTGTGCATGTGTTCATGTGTGCATGTGTGCATGTGTTCATGTGTGCATGTGTGCATGTGTTCCAACATCATGTACAGGTCGTAAAGTGTGTTTTATGTCTTCCTCTCACAGGTGCTGATGGGCTGGTTCACTGCAGCAGGGAACTTGATGTCACTGAGCAAAATAGTGATGATGAGGAAAGGTGTGCTGAGGCACAGGCATGTTTGTCAGGGTCTGTCATTGGGCCACCAATCAACAGAACACAAGTTTCCACCCCATCCATGCACATAGTCATACTGCCAATGCATCCATCACCAATTCCCTTAGATGAGGGACAGTGTACAGTCAGCATTGGCCAGGACAATGTGGTAACTATGGCACATGCATCCTGACACAGCAGCCATACCCAGATGTCTCAAAGTGTACCACATAGGCAGATGTCCAGGGATTCTCATCGGCGCACTGCTGCTCATCATGCCCCTGACAGACGTGCCACAGTTCTTACAACCTCACGCATGTTCCAGGTGGTCATGGTGGCACAGGCATGTATGGAACGGTACACCAGACAGGCACTAAGGGCACAGAGAGCACATAACACCGCTGTAATTGACAGTATCCGTGAACTAGCAGGTGCCATCCATAATTACACTGAGGTCACTGATAGACATTGGGGTGAGATATTAGATGTCCTCCGCAATGTCATGTCCATGTGTCAGGACCGTGCAGGATGGTTGAAACATCGACGTGGATGTATGCCAGCAACATCAGCAGCTGGCAGTCACTGCGGACATCCCTCAAGCCACAGCTGCACACGTAGTGCCAGTACCAGCCCCAGCAATGTTGGGGGTGGGCTGTCCATAGACCATCCTAGAAGACCACATGCACGTGGCTCTGGACAGTCCCAGCAGGGACCTGGTCCAGTGCACATCTGTCCAGCTCTGAGGATAGTACCCAGTCTGGCTTAGTATCTGATACTGTCAGTAGCACACCTGCCAGGCACAGGTACCGTGTCCGTGGCTAGAGACGATGATCTGTAAAGCCTGGCGGGTACAGTCGGTGGCTATCCCACAAATACCTGTATATGGCAGCCACATGGTGGAACTGTGTGCATGCAGACACACACACACATGAAACAGACACCTAGGTCTAACACATAACTGCACATTACATCAACATTGGCCCATAGCAGTACTCTTGGCCCTCACACACACGTGCGCACACACACACACACACACACACACACACACACACACACACACACACACACACACACACACACACTGTGCATATGATGAAACCTGTGCCACCTCCTGTCATCTGTAACATTGATGCAGAAACAGGCTACCATGGTGCTGATGCACAGGGTGACTTTACAGCAGTATAGCAATGTTAGCATGTTGTCAGCAGTAGAGTGTAATGATATCCTTGAAGGTGTAGCTGAGCAGGCCCCTGGCAGACGTGCCACAGTTCTTACAACCTCACGCATGTTCTAGGTGGTCATGGAGGCACAGGCACGTATGGAACAGTACACCAGACAGGGACTAAGGGCACATAGAGCACATAACACCGCTATAATTGACAGTATCCATGACCTAGCAGGTGCCATCCATAATTACATTGAGGTCACTGATAGACATTGGGGTGAGATATTAGATGTCCTCCGCAATGTCATGTCCATGTGTCAGGACAGTGCAGGATGGTTGAAATGTCAACGTGGATGTATGCCAGCAACATCAGCAGCTGGCAGTCACTGCGGACATCCCTCAAGCCACAGCCGCACACGTAGTGCCAGTACCAGCCCCAGCAATGTTGGGGGTGGGCTGTCCATAGACCGTCCCAGAAGACCACATGCACATGGCTCTGGACAGTCCCAGCAGGGACCTGGTCCAGTGCACATCTGTCCACCTCTGAGGATAGTACCCAGTCTGGCTTAGTACCTGATACTGTCAGTAGCACACCTGCCAGGCACAGGTACCGTGTCCGTGGCTAGAGACGATGATCTGTAAAGCCTGGCAGGTACAGTCGGTGGCTATCCCACAAATACCTGTATATGGCAGCCACATGGTGGAACTGTGTGCATGCAGACACACACACACACACACACACACACACACATAAAACAGACACCTAGGTCTAACACATAACTGCACATTACATCAACATTGGCCCATAGCAGTACTCTTGGCCCTCACACACACACACACACACACACACACACACACACACACACACACACACACACACACACACACCCTGTGCATATGATGAAACCTGTGCCACCTCCTGTCATCTGTAACATTGATGCAGGAACAGGCTACCATGGTGCTGATGCACAGGGTGACTTTACAGCAGTATAGCAATGTTAGCATGTTGTCAGCAGTAGAGTGTAATGATATCCTTGAAGGTGTAGCTGAGCAGGCATGATGCATTAAAGCTATGATTGTCAATGTAGTATTGTTTACACCAGTGTTATTTCCAATAGTATATTGTCCGCCCACCTGCCACTTGGCTGATGTGTGTAGTATTGGCAGCATGTATTAGGGAGTGGACAGTGCATGTGGGATGTGTGTAGCACAGATTTGCAGGTGTACATTTGTGAACATGGTGGAGGTGCACTGTCTGCATGTACATGCATAGTGAACACATGGGCAGGGTGACATGCCCTGTGTTAATTAGTAACACTACATAGTTTCTATTGGTGACCAGTATGCATTGTACTACACACATTTTGGAACTTGAGTACACATGTGTGTATGACATGGTTTGACACTGTGCTGTGGGTGATACTGTCACTATGTGTCATTGTTTTGCATTTTGGTAGTATATATAACCTCAACAGCCTGACCATAAACAATCGTTAGATGATGTCTTGACAACTGACACACAGATGTAGGACACACAGTAACATTTGGATCCTTCAGATACTATACTATGCCAGTAACCAGTGGTATTCACCTGCACCCATTCCTGAGACCACTCCTGTTTGTCATATAGCTCTCTTAGGTACAAGCAATCACAGTAGGGATATGTCCGTCCATGTCTGGAAATGCATACTGTGGCCTATAAAGCATTCTCCAGATGACACACACATCCTCCACAAGGGTATCATACAGATACCTGTTGTCAAACCCATGCTGTAAAGCTATAAGCCAACCAGAGCATAGTCATCCACCTTTACAATACATAGTATCCCCACAGTACCACATAGGTAGTAGCCACCAACATGTTGAAAAGGTACTGATGTGTACATGCAGCCAAGTGTTACATCATCTCTACTTTGGTAATCACATTTCCAAAGGTATTTAGAAATTTCCTTGCTGGATCGCATAAGCAATAAGGGGTCTGCATGCATATCCACAAAGGTTGTTGTACACCTATAAGGAATAGTCATCATTGACAGACTTTGCTGTGTTTGAACAAGTCTGTAATATACCTCAGCCATAAACCCTCACTCACACAATTCAATAGAAACTGTAATGAGTGTGTGTGACACGGATGACCAATGCCAGGGATCACTGCAGTGGCTGGCCTTGTCACAAGCATACAGATGTGGCCTAAGGTCTGGAAAGTGGCAGCACACTCTGGCAAAGATGACAGATGTGTTCATGGAGAAAGCAGAGTTCCCACCTATGAAATAATTGAGGTCACATGTATGTATATGTATTTGCCACACAGCTACCTGACATGTGCAATGCACATACTGTTGTCATACTGATATGTCATACAGTAGTAAAAGCAAAACCCACAACGCATTGACCAACAGTGTCACACACATAGAGCACACACACACACTCATCAAGTGCAGGCTTCAAACCCCTACCTAACTACTTCATGATGCTAGAGGAGTACGCATTAACACAACACGCTATACGCATTACGGTGAGATCTCTTTCCACAGGTATGTTTGTAGGATGGTGACATCATCAGACTTGACAAAAATTAGTATACCACTTTTAAGGTGTTTTCCTACTCTCCAAAAAGGTTGCTCCTTTCCAAGGAGATCACACACACTTGTCAAATGCAAGATTCAAACCCCTACCTAATTACTTCATGATACTACAGGAGTACACATTAACACGACACACTATACACAAAAGTTTTCTTTTCAACAGGTATATTTGTAGGATGGTGACATCATGAGACTTGAGAAAGATTTGTATACCACTTTTAAGGTGTTTTACTACTCTCCAAAAAGGTTGCTCCTCTTCAAGGAGATCACACACACACAATTGTCAAGTGCAAGATTCAAACCCCTACCAAACTACTTCATGATACTACAGGAGTATGCATTTACATGACACGCTATGCACATTACTGTATGTTTTCTTTTCCACAGGTATATTTGTAGGATGGTGACATCATCAGACTAGACAAAGTGGGTTACATTAGGCGACATTAGGTGGGCTACATCGAAGGAATGTCTAAACACCTTGGCCATGTGATCATCAAAGGAGAGTTTACTATCTACCTGTGTTCCCAGGGCCATAATGACTTGTTCCGTACATACCGGATTACCACCTGTGTGGTAATTTGTGTGCACTTTGTTTTATCCAAAGGGGATGACTATGCATTCTTTGGCATTCTGCTTGAGGGCATTGTTTTGACACTAGGTATCTGTCTCTGTAAGACCCTTCTGGAGGATGTCTGTGTCAGCCATAGAGTTAATTATGGACCACAGTTAGCAGTCATCTGCAAACCTGTTCAGCCATACCCCTCCCGTGCTTGTCTGTACCTCTGAGCAGTATCTACTGAACAGGTGGGGTCCCAGGACCAAGACCTGTGTGATGCCATTTGTGACTGGTTTATAGTCGGATATGGCACCCGCAACCCTGAACATGTGTGTTTGATCTGTGAGCCACTTGGCCACCCATCCTGTGACATAGCTGTTAATGTTCAAGCTGGTAAGCTTGTCCATAATGACAGAGTGGGGAATGTTGTAGAAAGTCCTTAGAGAGGTCCAGGTGGGCTGTGTGGACTACTTTCACCTCCATCTATGTCCTTGGTAACTGTTTCAAATAAGTCAACTAGGTTTAGGAGGCAGGATCTACCTTTAACAAGGGCAAGTTGGGTAGAGTCCAATGTCTGGAGGTCCCGAATGTCTCTGTTTATGGGTTCCATGATAATTTGCTCCATAGCTTTGCAGACCAGGCTGGGTAGACCTATAGGGCAATGGTTTCCAGGTTCTGTTGTGGCACCCCCTTTGTGGAGCTGGATGACTGTTGGTGTATGCCATTCTTTGGGTACATAGCCTGTGGTATGACTGAGTCTGGACAGTGAATGCAGGTGAGTGTGTAGTTCCTTTTGGGGCTGGTGTAAGATGCAGCCTGGGACACCATCCAGTCCCATTGATGCTGTGTTCTTAGCTTTGGAGAGGGCTGTCTTTACCTGCATGTCCATGAAGTCTGGGGCTCTGCATTCTTCTGGGATGGACACAGGCCCTTTTGGGGGTGATGGGGGGGAGTTTGCACTGAACCTGTCCCCCAGGATGTGGGCAATGAAAATTGGTTCAGTGTATTTCTTGTCAATTTTCAGTAGCTGACAGCATATTTGGAAGTTGCCACCTACATTTTGTATAGCAAACGGAGGCTTTGTGGTTGTTATTCTTACATTCCTTGGCAATTTGTCTTTATAAACTGGCCTTGGATTATTTTATGAGCGATCATTGTTTCTTCCTAATAATGATAAGTGATGCCTTTCCTTTTGTGAAGTTTGCTCTATCATGTGTTTGTTTCCTCCTGCTGTTGTCCAGCTTATTTATGGGCGATGACCACCAGATTGGTTTCTTATTTTTGGAGGAGTGCATCTTGGTTTTATTTGGGATGTCTCAATCAATGCATCCCTGTAGATGCTCATAGGATGCACTTGTACATTATTCGGCAGATTGTATGGCATTATCCTAAAGCAAGGGGGCTTTGGAACTTTCCACTTTGGTCTTGGGAAGTGTGCAGTTTGCTTTTGCAAATGTCTTCACAGTGGTTTCATTGACTGGGGGGGTGGGATGTGGATGTCCAGTGTGATTACTTTATGATCTGATATTACCAGCGAGGGGTTTATCTCTGTTGTGGTACACTGGTACCCCATGTTGGTGATGATCAGGTCCAGTATGTTGTCACCTCTAGTGGGCATGGTGACCAGCTGTTCCAGGGTGTTAGAGTTTTTAAACTCTAGGAAACATTGGGCAAAGGATGTTGTACAAGAGTAATTCTCCCACTCAATGTTTGGGTAGTTGTAATCTCCTCATATAATGGTGTTTGATAGGACCTTTGTATTTTCCACTGTTCTCAGGACTACTGAGTGAGGTTCCTGAGACAAGGTAGGTGATCTGTAGCAGGCTACAATCTGATAAGCAGCTTTGCCCAATTTTAGTTACACTTGCATGGTCTCCAAGGCCTCATGATGTGCCACTAACCTGTAGGTGTGGGTATCCATAAGGTAAATGGATACACCCCTTCCTTTGGTATTTCACTCATGGTTTTGGGTCTGAAGATCAGAGGGAATGTGAGTGTTTTACGTGGAGCATGTCCAACAGCTCTGTGTTTGACATAGCTTTGTATGTTAGGCAGAGAACACCTCTGAGTAGGCGATATGCGATGGAGCATGGCTGGAGCATTTTGAGATGGTCTGTGTATGGCATGTATTTCAGGCCGCTAATGCACTTTGTGAGGTATTCCTGCAAGCTTTCCAGTTGTTGTAGTTGTCTTGTGAGGTACATAGCAAAAGGGGCGTTGTACTCTATTATGGTTCTAGTGAGTGATGAGTAGAGGGGAACAATGTCCTCTTCTATTCTGCATGAGGCACCTTTTGTAATGAGGTGTGCCACATAGGAGGATTTCCTGACTACTGTGGGGATGTGATTATCACAATTGTGTCCACTGTCCACCTGTGAGCCAAGGTATCTTGTCACACTTTCAGTGTTAAGTATACTACTGCCTATGTTGTAGTTCATGGCTACAGAGTTTTTAACAAAGGGGATGACAATGCACATTTTGGCATTGAGCTTGAGCCCATGGCTTTGACAACAGCCATCTGTCTCAGTGAGGCCCTTTTGTAGGATGTCCACATCTTTAGTGTTTACAATTATGGCTCCTAGTTTGCAGCCATCTGGAAACTTCAGTAGCCACAGACCTTCCATGTTAAAGTTTACTTCAGGGAAGTAGATACTAAACAGGACAAGACCCAGGACTGGACCCTGTGGTACTGCACTCATCACTGGTCCAAAGTCATACATGGAGTCTGCTACTTTCATAGTGTGTGTTCTGTTAGTAAGCCTGTTGGCAACCCATCTTGTGACATAGCAATTTATACCTTGTTTAGTGGGTTTATCTATATTTACAGAGTGTGGGGTGGTGTTGTAAGCTGTGGCAGGATCTACATAGGCTGTGGGAGCCACCTTACCCTTGTCTATGGTTCTGGTGACTGCTTCAATGTCATCTATCAGGTTTAGGATACATGATCTGCATTTTACAAACCCAACATGTTTGTGGTCCAGGGTTTGAGGGTTACAACTGTATTTTTTATAAGTTGTATGATGATACATTCCATGGCCTTGAAGGGCAGGATCATCAGGCTAATGGGGCGCTAGTTCCTGGAGTCCGTGGTGTCTCCACCTTTGTGTAGTGGGATAGCGTCGCTGTGCACCATTCAGCTGGCACAAAGCCTGAGGTGTGGCTATGACTGAACATGGTACGTCGGTGTGGTGCCTGTTCGTTCTGTGGTTTGTGAAGAACACAGCCTGGGAGGTTATCTGGTCCCATGGCTGCTGTGATACTGGCTTTGGAGAGTGTTTTTTACCTGTGCAGCCGTGATGACAGCAACTTTGCAGTCTTCCATTATAGTGGTGTGTTCTTTCATGGGTGAGAGGGGGGTAAAGTTAACACTGATCCTATCTGCCATGATGTTGGCAATATCAGTTGGGTCTGTATATTTAGTGCCATTGATCTGTAACTCAGAACAGATCTGAGTGTTGCCATGACATGGACCTGTCTGTTGTGCAGAGATCTCCTGAGTAGACAGTATGCAACAGAGTCTTGTTGCATGGGGCAACTGTTAGAGGCCAGTAATCCTCTTGATGAGGTACTTCAGTGGTCTTTCCAGCTGCTGACAGTTCCTAGTCGGATTTCATCGCAAGTGTTTTGTAGTACTCTCTGACGGGACTGATAATTGATGAGTAGAGGGAACCTCCTTTGACCTACATGCATAGACCTTGGCAGGTTGTGTGAACACATAGCATGATTTTCTGAGCACTTTGTGAATGTGTTTCTGGATGTAGAGATGACTAATCACATTTGCCCATAGATCCCTTATTATCACCTCCATATTTAGCCTAAGTGTGTGAGCATGCCCAGTATGACCTTTCAGCATGTTGTTGCCTGACATTTGCTTTGTTTATTTAAGTGTGTGAGAATGCCTAGTATGACCTTTCAGTGTGATGCTGAATGAAATCCACTACATTTGTTGAAGTGCATGAGCACGGCTGCTATAGACATTTATACTATATGTGTGTGGAAAATCAAGTTGTATTTTTACAGCAGGGCTCACCTTTGTGTCATAAATCAACAGGGATCATGCTGTGCCTGCAGGGCTTCCATGAGACACTTTGCATAGACTTATCAACATTTCTACATACATGGGGGACAGCTATTCTTTGTACATTTCTACCCGGGGGCACACCGGATTGTTACTGTGGGTGTACATTGGATGAGGGGTTCAACTGACACTTATACACATTTGCTAGGTCTGCACTGCTATGTAAGGTACTCTATTTCAGTCTGTACTGTTGCCTATCATACTGGCTTGAGGCATACTACTACAGATCTTGCTGTCCACTGTCACGTATATTAGAATGCAACTTCATAGCCTACCCAACCCACATCACACCCCCTGGCCTGCTGTTCTCCATCTGCATAGGCCTGTGGGGGAGGTTACTCATAAGCCTCTTTAGGGGCATGCTACAGCATTTTTTGTGAAATGCTGTCATGGCTTCGTGGTTCAGTACTGTGACTATAGTGCACAGTATCCTGGGTTCGAGCTCTGTCACTGCTTTTTGTTTTCATGCTGGGCAGACCAGACTGCTTAAGGAACAGTACAGCAAATATGAGCATGTTTACCTGACTTTGCTCAACTTTGCCCGACTTTGCCAGACCTTGCCCAACATTGCCCAATGTTGCCCGACATTGCGCTAGTTAGCACGGGCAATTTTGTTTACATATACTAAATAGTGATAAAAGCTGCTTAGCACTGCTTTATATTGCTTAAAACATGGCAATCATGCCCCAGGTGGTGCTGCAGGGCTGCCTATGTAGGATGCAAATAGTACACTCCCTATACATGTGTGGAAACAGGTAGTGTCAAGTTTGGCATCCCTTTTATTTTATGTGCGAGTCAGAGAGAGGTATAATTTCCAGGGTTCCTACTGAGCCAGTGCATGGGCTATAAATTGCCTCTTTGTCAAGGCCAAGGCATACTGGGCACGCCTCCTTCTGCCTACTGGGGCAGGCTCAGGTTGTTCCTCCTCCGAGTCACACTGTGCCTGTGCAGGCCTTGGCAATGGTGGGGGGCTGTTTGGCCCTGCCCCATGCTGTTCCTGCTGCAGCTGTTTTTGCAGGGTCATATTGTGTAGCATTGCACATACCATGACAATTTGGGTACATGTAGTTGATGAGTACTGCAAGGCTCCACCAGATGTGTCCAGGCACTGGAACCATGACTTAAGAATCCCAAACACAAGCTCGATTACATTTTGTGTTTGTGCATGTGCCTCATTATGGAGTTCTTGTTCAGGTGTGTGTGCATTTCTGATGGGTGTCATCAGCCACGGCTCCAGTGCATATCAAGCATCCCCCACTAGGTGACCGTCAGGGATGTCCCCATTGGCAAATGTCTGATACAGCTGTGTCAGATGCCAGATATGGGAATCGTGGTAGCTTCCAGGGCAGCCAGCACACACATTCAGTATTATGCCCTGGGCATCGCACACAACCTGGCAGTTGATGGAGTGGAAGCCCTTGCGGTTGATGTAGGCCCTACCCTGCTCACCAGCTGGTGCTTTGATGTGTATGTGCATGCAGTCAATTGCACCCACTACCTCAGGGTATTCTGCTATTTACTGGAAGAGATGCATATTGCTGGCCAATACCTCAGGGGAATTGGGGAAATATACATGATCACCGACATATGCTGACATGGCATTCAAGAACTGGTGCAGTACCCTTGGAGGCTGATGCCTGTGAAATCCCCACCATATCCCCAGTTGGTCTCTGGAAGGTACCTGTTGCTAGTATTCTTAGGCCAATACATACCTTGGTTTCCAGTGGGATGGGTTCCCCTCTGTTGGTTCTGTGTGTGAGGCGTGGCCTGCACAGCTCAACAATTTGCTGCAGGGGGTCTCTGTCCACTCTATAGCGCTCCACTATCTCCAGCTCATGTAGCCCCTGGTAGGTTACCCTGGGTCTGTACACTCTTCTCCATCTCATCACTGTGGGTTGCTCAGCAGCATTCGCAATGGCAACACCCTCAGCATCTTGCACATGTTGCCTTATAATAGCAATGGCAGCCCCTAACATTTTTTTGTCTCAGTTAAGCTTTTTAAGTTTTCACTTCTCTTTGTAGACTGCAGTGTTCCAGTGTTTCTGAGAAAAACATGGGGGAATGTTGTTTGCAGAGTTTTAAGAGCTGGGTTGGGCTAGTGTACTGCCTGTGTAATTGGCTGATTCTGACTGATTTCACCTGGGAGCTCTGCTAGTTCTCCTTGGTTAACTTCCTACTACTTCTTTTCCTTCCTTTTCCCTTTCTTTTTCCACAGGGGGCCGCGCCATGCATGCAAGCGCACACGCGTGCAAACAGGCTTACACAGGCTTAGCCGGGTGTACATGTGCGCACACAGGCTTAGACAGCCTTACACTGGCTTACACGGGTGCACACACATGCACACAGACTTAGACAGGTTTACAGGTGCGCACACGCATGTACACAGTGTAAGCATCTTTGCATAAAACTTTAGTGATATCCACAGTGTACACCTTCGATTTCTGGGTTTGAGTTAAGACAACTGTAGACACACCTCTTCCAGTACTGAGGAACTCACAGCAAACACATGCCACTCTGCTCCAATAGGCTAACAGTCTTTGATACATACCCCCTCATGATGTCACCTATCTTCTACTCTACTACTCCCCTAAGCCTACACTTACACTCTAGGGACATGGTTCACATGGCAGGGAAAATTGGGATTCACTATCCTTATCCTCATTTGCTTAGGATTGCCTACTAATGCTTGGTTACATCTCTCAAACTGAGCTTCCCCCCTTAGCAACCACTACTCAGTAGCCATGTTGTATTCAGCCTGTCATTCACCTGCA
This sequence comes from Protopterus annectens, assembly GCF_019279795.1. NCBI lineage: Eukaryota > Metazoa > Chordata > Ceratodontiformes > Protopteridae > Protopterus > Protopterus annectens. Next base: position 596,644,232 of record NC_056729.1, read on the forward strand.
TGGCAGAGGAATATTTTTAATAAAATGCCTATTTTTGGCTTTTTTGTTTTTATTTTCTGGTTTTTATAGCGCCACACGTTTGTGCGACGCTGCACTATGCTTAAACATCGGAGATCAGGGAAAAAAAATATTTTTAATATTTTGCAACAGATTAAAATGCCAATGGCCTTATATTTGGTCATTGGCATGCTTCCTCAACTGGATGCATCCTTTATTTGGAGCTGTCATAGCTCTGATTTGCTATTTGCAGAACGGTACTCCATTACCAATGGAGTACATTTCTGCAAATAACTCTACTCTTACTCGGACAGGTTAGTATTTCCTGGATCGCAAATTTACCTCATTTGCATAGCTTTCATAAAAAAATGAGGTAATTTGCATAACATAACACTGTTCGTGCAAGAGTAGTTTTAGGAGCTCTCATGCACGCCCCTGCCGGCTGTTGCTGGATCGCTCGGCAGACATATTGGAAGTCTGGAGTCTTACTCTCCTCTTAGACTCCATGCAAGCCTTCATGAATCCGGCCCTTATTCTTCCCCTGTTTTAAGACTAGAGAGATTACAGAGTGTTTCCATGAAGGTGGTATTGTTTTAGTAGAGTAAATTATCTAAACACTTAGCTTTATTATGTTATTTAGTAGAATTTCTTAGATTTCACTACATATACCTTCTAAGCCTGGTGCCATTCCTTTTTTACTAGTTTTAATTACATTGGTAATTACACTCACAGTAATGGGTCTGGAAATTCTAAATCATGGTTAAAATGTATCTTTTTGTCTAAATATTCATTTAGTTTACTTTAATGAATTAATATTTCATTGTTTTGGTTTAATTCTTCTGGAGAATATTTAAACATAGAAAGCACCAGTGCTTGAGATTTTATTTTTGTTGTCCATATCTTCGGAAGGCGTTAATGGTTTGTTTTTAAGGACAAAATTAGAAGCTTCTACTAGGCTATCAAATATCTTAATACAATCTGGAAGGTGAACTTTCATTCTTGATTGAAAAAGAAAAGTTACTTTGAGAACTTTCTGTTTTAATTCTTTAATTAAAGGTAATTAATTTTTCCTTTTACTCATGACTATTATAGAGTAATCATTGTCAAATTGTATAATGTGTTTTATATTTGTATAGGAGGGTTTGACCAAGCAACTTTGAGAATTAAGTCCATTTCAATACTTGATATAAATTTTACTATACGTGTACAAGGAGGGGCATTATCCTTTCTAGCAGTGGAAGCCAAAGATCAATGTGACTTTCCATACAGAAATAAATGGCTTCAACTAAGTTCAAAGACTTATATAATCTAGTTGAAAGAAAGATGACTATATTATCACCTTCAAACTTTTCGATATTCCATTTATTCTTACATTATTTCTTCTGACTCTGTTTTCCAAATCATCTACTTTGTCATTAAGCCAAGTATTCTGTTTTAAAAGGACTTCATGCTGTAATTCACTTTTTGATATTCTCCCCCATAGTCATTTAAAGCTTCTTCCAGTGTTGTACTTTGTTTGCCTTGCATTTTCTTTAAGTTTTCCATATATTCCATTTGCATTTGAAGTTATCTGTTTTAGAATCTAAATTGTCCATTTTAAAGGCTGTAGCTTGCATACACTGTTTCAAAGATTACATCTCTCTTTTTTTTAAAAAAAAGGATGAATCTTGTCTGCTTACCTTTGAATAGCTTACCTTCGGGTCTTTTCACTTTAAAACTTTAACTGAACTTTATAACTGGAGTTTTGTTATATCCAAAGTAACATTTTATATCTTTAAATTCAGTATGAAGTCAAAGATATATTATTCCATAAATTACCTTAGATAAGCAACTTTTTATTACATTTTAGTCAGAAAAGATTTCAAATAACAGAGCTTCTTCTTTCACTTGCTGCCTTCACTCTGCCATCTTGGACATGCCCCCTCACCCGCCATTCATTATTTTCATTGTACTGCATAAACCAAATGTGCTAGACATCTGTAACTTCCACATAACACAGAAAAGCTGCATTTATAAACTAAATGTGTCATGTCAATTCACTAGTTGTGTAATAGTTTGGAATGTTTTCAGATGAATTCTCCAACTTAAATGACAAAATATAAATAGTTCACTAAAGATCAGTAACTGACACTCGTTGGTCTTATTGTCTGTCCCATTTACAACAAAGGTACTGGTTTTCCTTAACTGTGTCTCTAGCTTTCCTTCTGACCTCCTGTCTTTTCTGATGATCCAGCTGAGGCTTCTCTCCTTCAAAATCTGTGATGTTTCTCTCTTGTGTGGGCCTTTGTCTGGTTATTCTGAAATAACTTTCCTTCAAAATGATTTTTATGCAGTCATAAGAATTTATTATTTATCATTACAAATTTATTCAGTTCTTTCAATTTAAATTATTGCAATATAATATATAGTGAGAAGCAATATCTCTTTCCTTTCCAGCTTCCATTCTTTTTGTTTAGTAGATATACTCTTCCTCAAAGAGTGCTTACAAGACCATTCTACTAATTCATTCTGTCTCCATCTGTTGTCAATTTTGTTAAATGATTGTTCTTTCAACTCTACCATATCACAGTATCGGTACATGTGTATATAGACACATAAGCATTTCTAGAGTATATAAATTTCAAATATTCTCTAATTCATTCAAATCAGGCACATTCATTAATGTATTCCAGGATGCATACAATAGTTTATATTAGAAATCCTTTAAAAATACAAAGCAGTACATTTTCTTCACCTTTGATTTTATTGTCTTGATGATAAACACAACAGTTGGTAGACTTTACCAGCCACATTTTGTTGATGTTATTAGAAAATGTAATGTTTCAATCACATTTATTCTCTCTTACCATAAAGGTTATCCTAGTATGATCTGCTCTACTAAGATAAGTAATAAGCTGCTCAGCAAGAACAAGATTATGATCCAGATTCCAGAAGTACTGGGGCAGCATTACATAACCCATCCATTAAGGAGACACACTACTCCAAGCTGTAAAAAGCAAGGAATTAGAGACATCACAGTTTTTATAGACAGAACTTTCGGGTCTATATTAGATGAGCGGCCGTTCCAATGTTTGAATCATAGATGGTCGACATCATATGATTAAATGTCGGAAAGGTCAAGGTGAAAGTCAACAGCTTTTCACGTGCAGAATGGGAAATTTTCCCTTTCTGCACTGAATTTGTTCTTGGAGTTGGTATATTTAAGTAGGGGTGTGGGGGGTGCAGGGGGGCTTTCCCCCCTCCTCAGAGTGGTAAGGGAAGTTTTTTTTTTAATTTTATTTTATTATATAGTCAGTGTTTTGAACTTTTCTCATATGAATTCCCTCATGTGAAGTTTGAAGTTTTGAAACTTTGACTATATAATATAGATCCAAACTTTCACACTACTATAAGAATGTGTATTGCTAGAGGAATGCTTCGTAGTTTTGCATCCATAAAATGTAATGCTGTTATTGAACATTATGTATGTGATGCTTATTTTATGGTTAGCTGACATATATCCCACGTAGTCTAAAAAGAGATGCATGCATAGTATAACTGTGTTAAAATAATTTTGTTGAACAGGGCATAAGCAAGCAGTAATGCCCAGCAATGTGTGTGTTAGTGTGTAAATAATGCAGGCCCATTCAGTTTTGAGCCTCAACACCCGTGGAAATGCATTATTAACGCAATAATACACATCCTGGAGGGCATTATTGAGCTTAGGAATATAGGATTGTAGTATCATAGGAGGTTATTAGGTTATTGACCCAGAGGTCATTTCAAGCCTAGCCATTTCATCTCAATGTACTACCATAGATACTCTAGTCAAAACCCAGAACTGTATTTATTGATGACTGTCCATGTTAGGGAGGGCTGTGGGCCCTTTCCTTGGTAAGAATTTCTGGTACCCCATCCACTCGTCCAGGTTCCTTTTGAACAGTGTCATAGAGGTGCTCTGCTTCACATGAATTGACAGCCTATTCCAAACATATGGCAGTCAATGGGAGACAAATTTGTCCCTCCAGCATGTCCTATTCAAGTCACAGTCCATATTTAGGTCCCTGGAATGGGTAGCTCTAGTCCCATTTGTTTTATGGATGTGCAGCAAATTCATTAAGTTTGGGTTGGAGATTGCTCTTTAAGCCAGGCATAAGTCTCCTCTAAGAAGTCTATATGATACTGAGTATAGTAAAAGGGACTTTAGTCGATCTGTGTAAGGCATGGGTTGGAGTCCCTTGATCTTCTTAGTTCAAAACCTCTGAGGTTTCTCCAATTGCTGAGGTTATTTGTATGGTACATACAGAACTGGGTGTTATACTCAATTATGGGCTTGAATAGTGATGAGTATAGAGGGATTATAATCTCCTTTGCCCTAGAGATGATGCCTTTGAAAATCAAGTGTGTTATGTAGAAAGTCTTTTTTACTACAGTGGACACATGGTGGTCAAAGTTAAGGTTGAAGTCTACTTGTGATCCCGGATCTCTTACCACTTCATTGGTACATAGGGTAATGTTTATTTGACAGTGTGAAGGGACATTATTTTTACGAATGGAATGATAATGCACTTCTTCACATTCAGTTTGAGACTGTGATTAAGACACGAGTTATTGGTCTGTGTAAGACCCTCTTGAATTATACTGACATAATTTGGGAATTCAGTAATTGCACAAAGTTTACAGTCATCATCCTTAAACCTGGTCACCCACAGCCCCTTAGTTTTAGCCTGAACCTCTGAGAAGTATATACCAAAATTAGGGGGCCCAGCACTCACCTTTGTGGGACCCCTCTGGTGACAGGTCTACTGGTTGATGTGGAGCCACCCACTTTGATTGTGTGTGTTTGGTTTGTGAGATAGCTGGCAACACATCTTACAACAAAGTGGTTTGCATTTAGTTTGCTAAGTTTATCAGTAATGCCTGAGTGTGGGATTGTGGCAACAGCCTTTGCCTAGTTGAGGTAAGCTGTGTCCACATATTTGCTCTCATCAATGGCCTTGGTCACATTTTTGAAGAAATCCACCAGGTTTAACAGGCAGGATTTGCTCTTGATGAAGATGAATTGGGTTGGATCCAGGGTTTGGAGTTTACCTATGTCTTTATTTAAGGGGTCCATGATGATACTTCCCATAGCTTTGCAGATGTGGCTGTTCAGATTTATGCTTCTATAATTCCCTGGGACTGTTGCTAAGCCACCTTTGTGGAGGGGAATAACTGTCACTCTTCTCCATGCCACAGGAACAAAGAAAGTGGTTAGGCAGTGATTGAATAAGGTACTTAATGGTGTTGGTAGTTCATGTTTTAGTTTGTGTAGAAGACAGCCTGGGATGCTGTCTGGTCCCATAGAGGCTGTTTTTTTTGCCTTAGACAAGGCTTTAATAACTTACTGTTCACATATGTAGGGTGTGGGCGGGTTTGGGGGCAAGGTAAGTTTGGAGGGGATAAGTGAGTGAAATTATCACCAAATCTGTGCACTAGCAGGTTTGCTATCTCTGTGCAAACAGTGTGTGATAAAATTAATCATTAGTTCAGCACATGCTTTGGTCCTATCTTTTAAGCCACGCACATAGCTGTAAAATGCCTTATGATTATCCTTGGCTGTGATTGCTAAGTTTTTCTCAAAGTTACCCTTAGAGGATTTGACAGTTGTCTTATTTGTCTGTTGAGGCTGAGGAGGGTGTTTTTCCATTGCTGTGGCCTCACTTAAGTTTCCTTAGGCAGCAACTTTATGCATTTCTTGTAGAGTTTGTTGATGCTGGATGTCCACCAGGGCAACTTTTTTTACTTAGGTCTCTGGCTTTGATTCTCTCTAGAACAGCCAAGTCTATACACTTATATGGGTGATTGCACAGGGCTTTAGTGTATACTTCGATGTAGTTACCACTTCCAGCTGGGGGTGGGGCTTGGAATACATTTATACCTTCCACTAGGAGGGTATAGTTTGCTTTGGTGTAGTTTTTTTAGTCTGACTTTGCCCTTTGTGAGGACTAGTGTTAGTGCCAGTCTGAATGCAACTGATTTGGGGTCAGATTTAACTAATGAGGGTCCAACAGTTGCAACGGTGCATCTGTTTGTCATCTTAGCGAGGACCAGATCTAGTATGTTTGTTCCTCTTGTTGGTATTTAAACATTTTGTTCCAGGGCATTTGAGTTAACAAAGTCAAGGAACTTTTGTGCTAGTGAGTTAGGGCTAGAGTAGGCTTCCCAGTTGATGGTGGGATAATATTTGGATTGACACCAGTTTTATCAAGTGGGTCTCGTGCATCATGATACATGGAGGGGGATCTATAACCAGCTTTGACTTGAATGGGGGTCTTATCCACAGTAATCTTAACATGGAGAAACTCCATGGAGTTGTCCAGACTAACTAGTCGGGAGGTGAATTTATCTTTAATATAGATAGAAACACTGCGACCTTTGGTTATAACATGTTTGTTTTGTGGTCTGAAGGTGTGGAAGGCATTGTAGCCTTGCAAGACCAGGGTACTCTCTGAGACATTGAACCAGGTTTCTGTTACTGCACACATGTCTACATCCTCCAGTGACAGACATGCTTCTAGGATGTGCAGTTTTTAGTTTAAGCTCCTAGTGTTTAGCAGCATAACCCTTATTTTGTTATGGCTGGCAATTTTCATGTCAGCAATTTTGTTTTTGAGACTTTGCCTAAAAAGGCACTATGGGGGAGGCAAGAGCCTTTGTCTGCAGCCAAAAGCCTAGTGATGCCAGGTTCAAACTGTCTCTGGCAAAGCAGTAAGGTTTGTCAACCATGTCATCCCAGGCTAACTGAAGCTGAATCTCCTTTGAATGACACCAAAAACTAAGCCAGTTATTGAAATAGATTATATTTGTTTATACTGTGACATCGTTCTAGGTGAGGATAATATGCTGCCCAAGGCTAGGGAAATACCTGCCTGGGACACACACTCAGACAGCTCAATCATATTTCTCTTCATAATCATAATGGTACTTGTTGCTTGGAGACCTGAGTGCATGCATGATCTGGCGAATCTTGGTGCTGGACAGGCAGCTGACCATGACTTCCTCCTTATCTAACCTGGTGAGTGTGACATCTGTGTGTCTCACTATGGAGTTTCCAATGACAAGAAAATTTGTTTTTTGTGTTACGACATAAGGGATTGGTAGGTGAGACACTGATGGTGTTGCTGTGTGTGTTGGGTGCTGTATGAACTGTGTTACTTGTAGCAGTCTTTTGTTTTCGATTTCTCTGGGTTTCGATAAGTTTTTTGAGAGAACCTCCATGTATGTTGATTTATGTGTTGGATGCCTACTAATTGTATGAGTAGTGGTACTATGTGCATGGGTGATGGTGGGTAAGTTGACAACCTTTTCAGTGTTAGTGTTTTGAGTACGAGAAAGCAGGTATTCAAGATTCTTGTTGTAGAGACATCTCTTGCCCTTTGTACTAGAGTGAGTTATTAGTAGATGGTTGGCAGTGTATATGAGGCAATTGCTACAGTGCCTCAGGAGACCCAAGTCAACGAGGCTGGCAGGAGAAACAAGGGTAACCCAACTCTCTGTAATGCTAGGTGTGAAGAATTATCACAAAGGAGGTGATTTCATGATTGATTTAGTAGGTACTCTGTAGATGGGTATTTCTGACTGAGTTTTTGGCTGGTGGTTTAACAGGTCACAGTTCACTAGCAATACTTCTTAGACCAGAGATATTCTGAAGATGAAGAGTACATTAATGTACTACAGCTGTATTTAAGGAAAAAATTGTTGAAATTATCTGTCAGGCTGTGGCACAGAATTGAGAGGCAGTGGGTGGTACTGCACAATATGCAAACAAACAGAAACTCAGACAAATACAGGGCTTAAATACCAGAAGCTAAAAACTTAAAAAAAAATCAACCAGTGGGGGTGCTTGCTCCAAGTCCTAGACCAATCACCCTTCACCAGACAGGTTCCAATTAGCACACTTAGCTCAGAAAGGTGCAGAAGGGCCCCTTTTGATCAAAGATGGCCTGGAAAATGTGCTCAAAAACAACAACCACTACAAATAGACCCAGATGCAGTAAACCTGTATCTGGACTATGCTACAGCTACTAGCTACACTAATTTAGGTGGAAAACACTAACGAAAATGTTTTAAACAACAAGGAGACACTAAAGAATGTTTTAAACAGCAAACAAATCAGTTATACTGCTTGGCAGGAAAACAGTACAAGCAGAACGCATGCTTTGAAAAGAGTAAAAGTAGCAAGAATTACTTTGCAAACAGTGAAAATAGCAAAGATATTTTCGCAACAGTGAAAACAGTAAGACAATATGATTTAACAGGCACAATAAAGCAAATAAATGCAGTACAAGCAGTGCAGTTTAGCTTACAGTGTTTTAATACAGTATTAAATAAGCAGAACACAATAAAAAGTACAGTAAATAGTATTATCATGCAAAAAAAAGGCAACTTATGTTTTTTGGGAAACTCAGAAGCCTTTAGTCATCTGGTATCAGCTCAGTGTTATGGATGGTAGCCCATCTCAGTTCAGCTTGGTTCAAAGACAACTGTTAAACTGATTTGCATTTCTTTGTTTTATTTTTTTCTATGTATAGCTATCTATGTATATAATATTTTTAATATATAATAGTTCCTCTACCTAATGTTTCAGATTTGCTGTGGTATATGTAAATGTTGTTGGATGAAGTATTTTACAACCAAGATACAAGTCTGATAAGTATTTAAGATCTCCATTCACACTCCCTCTCACCTACACAAACTTTAAAAATCAATGTACCTTAAAAAAAATATGACTAAAATCAGTTAATAATACCAGGCATTAAAAGATTCTTACCTCAATGCCTCTCAACTGCTCAGATTGTCATAGAATATCCAATTTTCTACCTCATTTTTTCTCATTTGGTTTGTTCTTAATAAAATTTATAGTTTGCCAGCAA
>NC_056729.1:596658122-596668490 GCF_019279795.1 Protopterus annectens
GGTCTATAGTGTATTGAACTATGTATTAACCATTGATGCCATGGAAAAAGTGATAGAGGTACCCAAAAGCACACACTTGAAGGGATGACTTCAGTGTTGTGTATGAATCCATATGGTTCACCTGAAAGTGAAGGGGGAGGGTTGAGGGATCTAAATCAGGTTTCCAAGTAAGTGCTACCCCTCAGTGTTATCTACCTCACATCTGTTGATTAAGCCATTTGTATATATTTTTAATCATCTGTTATTCAGCGACAATAGTTAGACATTGCTGGACTTGAATACATCCAAATCCACATTCCGTAAAACTGACAAGTTACCACATGCACTACAGAAGAGTCTTACAACAACTGCCATATGACACATGTTTGAATGGTTGACCTCATCATTGTGTAGAAAGGCCTATGTTTAACTACAAAAGGAGTGAGAGAGTTGGGAGGACTGTTGGATAAGCCACTCTTTTATGTCACTGCATTCATGCACACACACTCACTGCAGTTAGATGCTGCTGGATTTAAGCACCTGCAATCTAGGGAGCTGTAGTTGCACATGCCATAGGAGATGTCTTAATGCAAGTGTGGTACAGCAGACATTTGAAGGGATGATTTCATCATTGTGTGGCAACACAGATGTTTAGACTAAAAAAGTCAGGGGACCCCTTGTAAATGTCACAGAGAGGAAGTGAACACATTATATCAGGTGGATAAGCCAAGCCTACTCGTCGCTACAATCAGACAAACTCATACTAATTAGTCATTGCTGGACTCGAACACCTGCCTATTTAAGTCCCTGATCTAGAGAAAAATTTATTACCCGATCATACAACAGGAGAGGTCTTAGTACAAGTGTGAGACAGCACATAGCTTTGCTTTACTTGACATATGTTTGGGGGTATATGCCGTGTGATCAGACAGACAGACAAAATATGAATTTGATACTCAACCCACAATATAATACAACTCACACATTGCATAAGTCACATCCATTGTTGTGTCATAAATCATATGCATGTTTGTCATATTAAGGTGTACTGAGCAGTTATGTGATAGGTAATAGTTATAGAAGGCAAACAGAAAGTGCCACCCATGCATTACTGATTGTTTATGCCAAAATCAGTGTATGCAAGCCTTGTGTTTTTGTGTATCAGTGGCAAATGATTGTGATGGTTGAATAGTGTGCAATGTAACTAAAAGCCATAGATGTAAAATTTACACACTGCAGTTATTAATACTACTGTGCAAGTATATTTGCAATCATACCAGTTCATTTAAGCACACTTTGAAGTTTAATGTGTGTACATTATGAAGTAGAGAGGATGCACTACAATGAACCCATAATGTCATGTCTCCAAGAAACCAATAAATCTTAGACAAGTAATAGAAGGCACTAAATTTTATTTTCATTTTTGCACAATCACTTACTGAAACACACTGCTGGTAAACTCATTTATGTGTTCGATGACATCCTATTAGTTAGATAACTTTAGAACCATGAAAGTGCTACTGTTTTCAATCCTAACACAGACAGTCATAAAATAGTTTGTGGTGTGAGATGGTGTCAAAAGCCTTTGAGAGGTCTAAGAAATCTACTACTGATACAGAATTTCACAGTTCATGCTCTTATTCACTGAGCTTATGAAGTTAAGTAGTGGTGTTGTGGTGCTGTGGTGGGGCATGCTGGATTGGGGAGAGAATGTTACTATCTCTGAGAAAATTCATGATTTGCATTTATATACATGCTCTAATACCTTAAAAAAGGGAGACAAGATGGCTATGGGTCTAGGATTAGAGATGTCTGTGGAGTTTCCACCTTTGTGAAATGGTGAGATATATGATTGTTTTCATAGGGTGGGGATATAACTTTCTTTGAGTGAATGACTGAGGGGTCTACTAGAATAGAGACAGGAAAGGTCAAGGCTTCAGCCCTTGTTTGGGTGTATTCAGCAGGTAAAATATGAAGTGTAAATCTGGTGGGTTTTAGTTTTTGGAATAGTTTCTTAATAGTTGATGTGGCTACTGGTTGGAAGGAGAATCTTGTCTTACTCTATTTATCTTCTGCGAGGTGAACATTTGATGATGGGGTTGGGGTTTTAATAAGTGAGTTACCTGTTTGAAAGAAATGGAAGTCATATAATTTAGTAATGCTTTCAGCTTAATTATTTAAGGTGGGTATGGGATATGTGGTCTGACCTGGATGTAATACTTATTTTATTGCTGACCAATAGGCACTGAGGTTCCAGTTTTCAGTTTGCAGCTTTATATGGATTTTTATCATATCTAATCCTATGTTGGTGTTAAATGTAAGCTGTCTGTATTGTTGATAGCATATTGTACTACTGGCTTTCAAGATCTTCAAGCTTTGACTCAGTCTTTCATTAGTTGTTTTAATAACCAAGGTGGAGGGTTGTTTTAAATTCTCTTTGTTCTGATGGCTGCATAGGCATTTAGTATACTAATGAATAGAGAGTTAAAGCATGGACAAGGTTTAGCAAGCTTAACAGTTTCTAGCACCTTCCAGTGGATAGCCTTTAGTATGGAAATAAGAGGGTCAGGATTAAAGGAGGAGAGGCTGTGTCCACTGTTATAACAATATTATTTTTCTATGGGGTTACTATTTCTTGTGGGATAAATTGAGTGGTGTTCTCTTAGAACACTGTGGAGGGGGCTGACTGTTGATTTGTGTTTTATGAGCTGTTAGTTAAAATCAAGTCGATTGCTGTAGACCCGTTTGTCTGTTATGTCTGGTAGGGATGAAAATAAGTTGAGAGTAGCCATATAGTTTGATAGCATTGGAGGGGCAGAATGATGTTATGGATTACCAAATTTAAAATCTCCTAGAATAATTGTTTCTGGAACAGTGTTAAATAAGTCCCAGGCTAGGAATCTTTCTGCAGTGTCTATGTTATTGCCATGGGGAATGTATATACCTATTATAAATCTAATTTTGTGATTGTTGTGTTGTAGAGTGGATATTAGCCTTTCTGCATTTCTTTTTTTTTTTTTTCAAAACACATTTTATTTATTTTGATAAGTATAACAGGAATAATAAAAAGAGAGTATTCAAATACCACAAATATTAAGCTATAAGTTTGCCTTTCTGCATTTCTGATTTTGTGGGTATTGAAGTGTGAGATGATAAGACTGAGACCACTACTGTAAATGATAGCTACCTCACCACATTTTCTCTTGGTTCTATCATTTCTTAAAATACTATATATATATATATATATATATATATATATATATATATATATGTGTGTGTGTGTGTGTGTGTGTGTGTGTGTGTGTGTGTGTGTGTGTGTGCGTATATATATATATATATATATATATATATATATATATATCTATATATATATATATATATATATATATATATATATATATATATATACATATAGTTACACTTCAAAAATTCTAAAACTCATAACATCTAAATTCAAAACATCAAGACCATAACAGTGAAAACCCAAAACATCTAAAATACATAACATCATATATATATATATATATATATATATATATATATATATATATATATATATATTTATATAGATATATATATATATATATATATATATATATATACACAGTAGAAATAAAAAGTGTATACACCCCTGTTAAAATGCCAGGTTTTTGTGATATAAAAAATGAGTCCACAATAAATTGTTTATAAATCCTTTCAAAACTTTTCCCACCTTTAATGTGACCTATAACCTGCACAATTCAATTAAAAACAAGCACATTTGTTAGGGGTAAAATATAAAAAAATAAAAAAAATGTACGATAGGCTGGTTGCATAAGTGTGCATACCCTTAAACTAATACTTTGCTGAAGCAACTTTTGATTTATTTACAGCATTCAGTCTTCTTGGCTACACACCTGCCGTCAGACTCTGATTAACCCCAAATAACGTTCAACTGTCCTAATAGGATTTTCCTGACATTTACTCAGTTGTCTGCTACGGCAAAAGCCTTGGTTCTCAGAGAGCTTACAAAGCATCAAAGAGATCTTATTGTTGAAGGTATCAGTCGGGAGAAGGGTACAAAAAATTTCCACACCGCTGGATATACCATGTAACACAGTGAAGGTAGTCATCAAAAAGTAGAGAAAATATGGGACAACAGTCACGTTGCAAAGAACTGGATGCTCCTCTAAAATTGATGAAAAGACAAGACAAAAACTGGCTGGTAGGCTGCCAAGAGACCTACAGCAACACTGAAGAAGCTGCAGGAATTTCTGGCAAGTACTGGTTGTATACTACATGTGACAACAATCTCCCGTATTCTCCATATGTCTGGACTATGGGGTAGGGTTGCAAGACTGAAACCTTTTGTTACACAGAAAAACATCCAGGCCCAGCTAAAATTTGCAAAACACTATATCAAGTCTCCCAAAAGTATGTGGGAAAATGTTACGGTCTGATGAGACCAAGGTTGAACTTTTTGACCACAATTCCAAAAGGTACGTTTGGCACAAAAACAATACTTCGCATCACCAAAAGAACACCATCCCACTATGAAGCATGGTGGTGGCAGTATCATCCTTTGGGGTTGCTTTTCTTCAGCTGGAACTGGGGCTTTAGTCAAGGTGGAGGGAATTATGTACAGTTCCAAACACTAATCACTTTTGGCCCAGAACCTTCAGGTGTCTGCTATAAAGCTAAAGATGAAGAGGAATTTCTTCTTTCAACCATACCTCTCAACCTGGAAACCTCAAAAATCTGGACAAGGCTCATGAAAAATAAGTACAAATCTGTAAACTGATTAACATATGCATACTTATATAACCCTCCCACTCCTGTGGAATTGTGGGATGCCATAGCCTAGTACCTACCTATGAACCTATAGAAAATACATCCCAGGGATCACTTCTGTGTCTCTGCTTGACAGTGGCACAGGAAAATAACTTTCTTGGGTGATGTAAGCCAGGGAATCTTGTTGACTAGGCTTACATAGGCCCTTGGGCCGATAGCCTAGTACCTACCTATGAACCTATGAACCAACTTTCTAACACAAACTGAAGAACAGACAACCAAAATATGACACCAGAGTCCCCCTGCAGCCATTCCAATGTCTCATTACCTGGGTATGTCATCCCATTTACCATAAACACTAATGTGTGCATATCCATACTGTTTTGCTTACACCTTCCTGACTAATAAATTATGTTCCTTGTATAATACAGCACACTTGTTACACAGAGTGCCTTTTAAATTTATTGTTTGAACATTTTTCCAGTAGGCAATAAAACAAAATGCATGAACCAATAATGACAAAACTGCCCAATTCAGAACATTTACATCATAAAAGTCTACTTCCACACCCTATATATCTACATAAAAATAGAATGACAGTAGTGTAAGCCATAGGCATCTTGCACAGCTTCTTGCACTTATTTTCAGTTTCAGTTTTTTTGGTGGGGGCAAAAGGCCAAACACCAGGGACACATTTTAAACATTGCTTGCATAATTTTGGAAAGTTGCTAGAATAAAATGTGTTACCACTATGCATTTCACTGCCTATTCTTGGACCCAGGACCCTGTGTACTACCGTTATAGCAACATACCACTATGCCAAATCAGCAGTTTCCTGTAAGATAGCCATTTAAGTTTCATTCTTCCTATTATTTACTGAATTCTGTTCTCACCTCTCACCATAGCTCTCAACCTCTTAGCACAAAAAATCTGGATAAAGCCAATAATGGGGCAATACAAAATTCAGTTCTCACTTCTCACCATAGCACTCAATGTCATAGCACAAAAACACTGACAAAGCCAATAATGGGGGAACACATCAATAGGGACAAATTTCAAATACTGATCTTCTAAACTTAGAAAATTGCTAGAATAAAAGGTTCTGTGTCACCATTTATTTTCTGAAGACTATAAAATCTGAAATTCAAATGTCTGTCATTATTTAGTGAATTCAATCCTTCCGTGATTTGTCACAAAAATACTGAAAACCACAGATTTTATGAGGAGCAGATAAAAAATGTGAGGCATAAATTCAGCAGTGGTAGCTATGGACTTAAGGCTCTTTTTACTCTGTACCCAAAGTACAGGCTTTGAGCCTGAGTACTTCTAGCCACCAAGTGTTTACAATTGGGGCATTTTCACACACACAAACACACACACACACACACACACACACACACACACACACACACACACACACATACACACACACACACACACATACACACACACACACACACACACACACACACACACACACACACACACACACACACACTTTATTCTTCAAGCCAGAAAAACAAGTCCTTTCCATTCGGTAAATAAAAAATAAGCAAGTGCAGCCAGAAGATAATTTGCAGCAGTCCTACAGTTCATGTCACACACACACGGGTTATATTCTTTATAGCATACTGCTTGTAAAATATTAAATTTTCCCTCATTCTGTACTAAACTGAATGTATATCCATTTGTACATCTTTCAAACATGCATTACATCTATTAAAGGACATAATGCTCCCTAGTTATTTCCATTGGAATCCATAACAGATACAGGTGGTAATAAGCAGGTACTCTGTCACCACTAATATTCAATCTGCCACAGTGATACAGCATATGGAATACAGACTCAACTAAAGTCATATAATAAATGAACAACGAGGTAACTTTATCTAGGACTTTCCACAAAAATTATGCCAGCAATTCCGAAGAATATGGTTAAGTAGCAAGTAGTATATGCAGATAACTACAGAGTCCGAAGAGCAAAACACATTTTTTCACTGCACTACGTTTGTTAAGCTTTCGCTCCATAACAGTGCACGGTTGAAAAGCTGGTCAAAGACCCTATTTACACAATCATATTTTTCTCGCTAAAAATATTTAACATCTATATACAGAATCCTCATTAGGCTGTCAGAAGTTTAAAACACATCACTCACTGGGTATACTGAAAACAGGGAAGAACTTGAAATGAATACCCTTTACAAAATATATCTAGAAATAAAATACCCGACTCAAACAGCAGCATGTACGTTAAGCACCAAATCAAAATTCACGTTCAGTACAGGAGGCTGATTTATTTCAGTTAAAAAGCATCAAGTCGCATACATATTAGTCAAAAAGTCTCAGCCTATAATGAGTTTAACAATTATGGAGTGCTATTTTTCTGGTTGCATTTACTAATTTTGTCACGTTAATATCACTTAAGCAAGCAAGCAGTTTTGATGGCTCATTTTCTACAGCATTATTTTGTCCCATGCTTTTAACAGCACTCAACTTCTTTAGCCCAATAATCGGCAATGGCCCAATACATGGGACAGTTTTTAATTACTACTTGTAATTCACTTAGAAAGTTAACAAAACAACACCTCAGGTTTTACATCAACCTGCACTTTCTGAAGATTAAGTAATAGTATGGAAATTTAATGTTTGGCTTCACTGACCTCAATCCTCAGTGATTTACCACAAATAGCATTTTTTACGAGGACCATGACAAAAATCAAGAACTGTTGAAAGCTATGCACCAGATAAACAACCCAAAGCTAAATAACCAGGCTGTATTTCATAAGAGGTGGTGGAGACATGCTCTCCCAGACTCTGAAAGCGTTATGATTAATTTACATAAAAAATGTTCAGTTTTGTGAGTAACTGTTGTCAAAGGTTACAAATGAGAAAGATATCCTTTCTAATGCTCATTCAGCATTTCAAGCCAGAATCCTACCACTCGTTCAGTCCTTTCTATTCGGTAAGTAAAAAATAAGCGTGGCCATGGCTTGCAAGTGTAGCCAGAAGATAATTTCCCTCCACTCCATGATGACAGCAGCAGTTCTTTGGTTCACTATATGCAGCCAGAAGATAAAAAATAGCAGCAGTCCTTTTCACTAATACAAAATAAGCTATGCTGTTGCAAGTGCAGCCAGAAGATAATTTCCCTCCCACTCCATTTGAACAACCAGCCGCAAATGCATGCACACATAAACAAATAGTGCGGAAGTGAGACCTTGAGCTCAATTCCGACAGGCTGGTAGCTTCGATGGAGCTGACATCATCATGCACGTGATGACATCAGCTCAAAAAGCGAAAAAAAACTAAATAAATAAAAGTCAAATAAAAAAAGCTGGGAAAATTCTGAAATGAAGGGGTGCCACTCGGGAATCGTGGAACCCCATTATTTGGACCCCAAAACAAGGTAAAAATGAATAATTTGGTACAGTTGTGAGGTATGCTTTCAACATGACAATGACCCCAAGCATACACATACACCCAAATCAACAAAAGAATGGCTTCACCAGAAGAAAATTAAAGTTTTAGAATGGCACAGCCAGAGCCCAGACTTAAATCCAATAGAAAATATGTGGGGTGACCTGAAGAGGGCTGTGGACAGGAGATGCCCTCACAATCTGACAGATTTGGAGTGCTTTTGCAAGGTAGAGTGGGCAAATATTGCCAAGTCAAGATGTGCCATGCTGATAGACTCCTACCCAAGAAGGCTGAATGTTGTAATTAAGTCAAAAGGTGCTTCATCAAAGTATTAGTTTAAGGGTGTGTACACCTAAGCAACCAGCTTATTGTACTTTTTTTATTTTTTATATTTTTTCCCCTAACAGATTTGTTTGTTTTTCAATTGAATTGTACAGGTTATATGTCACATTAAAGGTGAGAAAAGTTTTGAAATGATTTATTGTGGTCTCATTTTTTATATCAGAAATACCTGGCATTATAACAGTGGTGTGTACACACTCTCTCTCTCTCTCTGTATATATATATATATATATATATATATATATATATATATATATATATATATATATATATATAGATATATATATATATATATATGTATCCTCATCTTTGATTTCTTGCCTTAAACAAGTTTCACTAACTACAAAACTGTACGGATAAGGTTGTAGTATCCAGACATGGACATCTGACACTTTATTGCAAATGCTTCTTAGGTTGATATACTGGTAAAGGCCTGAAGTTTTTTTTTTGTGGGTTAGATAGAAAAGGGGGCTGAGGAGTTCTGTGGGGTTATGGGGCTGTGGTTGGGGTGGATGTCTGCATCTAAGTGAAGTTGCCAAATGAGGAACGGGTGGTAATGTAGCCATTTAGGTTTATGTGTAGATTACAGGCTAGGTTTGGTGGACTGCAGTTTGTGGGTGACATAGGTATATTTGAAAAGGTGTAAGGTTTCTATTTTAATTAGACTGGGAGTTATTTTGAGGTGGTTGTATGGATGTTTGGGGAGGTGTGTGTCAAAGTAGTAGGTGGTAATGTGTGCTGCTGAGTGTTTGTCTGAGTAGGTGTTCATAGCAGGTAAGATATACAAGTGCTAGAAGTAGTGATAGGTTATTTGTATAAGCAGCAGTACCTTGTATTAGAACCTGCTAACAGTTACAGATTTATAATGGCTGTGGCAACCCCTAACATTTTTCAAAGTTTTCCTATGGCTGAATTCTAGCATGTTTTGGAATTCAGAAATAAAACCAGTGAGACATGCTTGTGCTTATGTTACACATTTCTGAATCATCCCACCATGCTTTTTTATCTCATTATCTTGCAGCTTGGCTAGTTTTATGCTCATTAGCATATTTGCTGTCTAAACCTTGTTTTGCAGCTTGCTGCAACCTGTACTACTGTTTCCTGAATCACAAACCATTCTCTTATTGTGCATATGAACTTAGCAAGATTTGTAGATTTTCATTAATTGAGGTGGTGGTGTTTATTTTAAAACATCAAATATTGTTCTTCCCATTTTACTCCCCATTTTGTGTACATTGAGTTTGTATGTGCATGCTGTCATTGTATGTAATCTGATAATGTTTCCCAATTATCCATTGATTTATTTATTCATCACATAGATTCAGTGATGTACACTTTGAATTATTAAATGTACACACTTTCAAAGAGTTCTGTCGGATCTGGAGTCATGATCATTTTCTTTCAGATTTATTTAAATAGCTGAAATTTGAATTATTCTCTGATTTGAAGAAGTGTTGTCCTTGTGTAGAGGCAAGAAAGTTCTCAACTTCATATTATATTTTGGAGAGTGATTTAGTTAATCTATTTGTTGGACATTGTTTTTTTTTTTATTTGTCTTATACAATTATATAGTTTACTACTGTTGGTTTTAACATTAAATAGAATAATAAAGGTCACTATTATATCTGAGATATTATATTTGCCTTCTCAAAAAATATTTATAACTTTGGAAATCCAAACCATCCAAATCAGTACACTAAGTGTTATTTAGTTCCCAGTGTCAAACTGTGTATAAAATATATATTTTGATCATCTAATTTATTTACAAGTTTATCTGTCTTTCAGGATACTGTTTTAATTGTGAATGTGCAATCTCTAATCTCTAATCTAACGAATTAGTGATATTTATCTTCTTTTCTT